>NC_056743.1:1371449028-1371459028 GCF_019279795.1 Protopterus annectens
GTAACCTGCTGTTATACTAGCCACCTTCTAGGTTAGTCAGAGCATGTATAATGTCTGTTTGTAGGTTTGGCCCTTTGTCCCCCCATTCACTCTGGCTTTGTCCAACTTTCTTGCAGTAACAGATTGAGGGGGTATGACAATCTGTGGGAATACCACCATACGAGCACCTAACATGAAAAAGATGTAGATGCTGAAAAATTTAAACCATCAACACCATCATCCATGCTAATGTCCCTAGCCTAGTGAGCCACACTAGCCACCAGACATAGAGGGTTCATTCCTCACACTGTCAACAACATACAGGCAAACACTGTCACCCCTGTGTTATGTGTGAAATGCAACATGTGACCAGTTTCTATGTCACAGCCCTGGAATTGTCTGGTCAGCTGATACATCACTGCAGACTTACTGTTACAGCAGCTGTGTGCGAACACTGATGTGTTGGGGATGAGGGACGACCAGTCCATGCTCTGCTGGCATAGACAGTCATGTGAATGTCCTGTGACCCCACTGTTTGACATCTCCCTTGAATAATGTAGTGGAGTTTCCAGCCATATGGCCTAGTGAATATTATGGGGCACATACCATTGGACAGAGTACTGGAGAGAGTACCTGTTGTCCCAAGTGACTGTTAGATCTCTGAAAGTAGCCTAGTAGCCACTATAGATCTCTGCAAGTAGCTCAGTAGCCAACTATATTCTCTTGCATACATGCAACAAGTCCATATATATGCTACAATAGTCTAGTACCCTATACAAGTGGTGTATAGGAGAGTGACTTATCTTGCAAATGCAGCAGTTGTCAGACCTGTTGTTTGGGGCTGACTCTGTATGATGCATGCAGTACACAGCCAATACATGGTTAGGTACAGGTTATGTGGACTGACTTGCATCATTTTTAATATATGTATGTGAGTCAGAGTAAGGTGTCAGTCCCAAGGGGCTTAGGGTGTCAGTGCATGTGCTATGCATTGTCTCTTGGCCAAGGCCAGGTCATACTGGGCACACCTACATCTAGCTACATGGACAACCACAGGGGGTTCCTCCTTTGAATCCCCCTGTGGCTGTGGCCGTGGGGACCTAGGCACTGATGGGGGGCTGTGTATACCTTCCCTTTGCTGATCCTGCTGCAGCTGTTTCTGCAGGATCATATTGTGTAGCATGTGCACATGTGGCTGGAGAGTACTGTAGGGCTCCACCAGATATATCGAGGCACTAGAACCGTGACTTCAGCAGCCTAAAACACACTCTATGATGTTTCTAGTTTGTGCTTGTGCCTCATTATGGCATTCTTTTGTAGGTGTGTGTGCATTTCTGATGGGTGTCATTATCCATGGTTCCAGTGCATAGCCAGCATCCCCCAGTAAATGGCCCTATGGGATGTCCCCCCTAGCAAGCATCTGGTACAGCTGTAATGCATGTCAGATATGGGAGTTGTGATAACTGCCAGGCTGCCAGCACACACATTTATGATAATGCCTTGAGCATTGCACAAGACCTGGAAGTTGATGGAGTGATACCCCTTGCAGTTGACATAGATTCTGCCCTCCTCACTGGGTGGTGTTTTAATGTGCACATAAGTGGAATCTATGGCACCCAGTACCTCAGGGTAGTGTGCTACATGGTAGAAGAGTCACATACTGATGGCCCCCTCCTCAGGGGTGTGGTGTAAATAAATGTGTTCGCTGGCATGTGGTAGCATGGCATCCAGGAACTGGTGGAGTACCCTGGATACTGATGCCTGTGAGACCCCCATTATGTCCACAGTTGATCTTTGATAAGTACCTGTATTTAGTATCATAAGGACTACACATACCTTTATTTCCACTGGGATGGGTTCCCCTCTGTTGGCTCTGGGTCTGAGTTGAGGGCAGCAGAGCACAGTGCATTCTTGTAGTGTGTCCCTGTCCAGCCTCTAGCGATCTACAATCTCCATCTAATGTAGCTCCTGGAAGGTCATTCTGAACCTGAACATTCTTCTCCTTCTCAGTCTAGGCCTATTGTCAGCAGCAGCATCAGCACTGATCTCAGCATCTAGCATATACAGATGTAGCAGACCTGCAGCAGCCCCTAGCTTTCTTTCAGTTAAAAATCCCAAGTTTGTACTCCACTGGTGCAGAGTATGGTGGTGACATCAGACTGTAGGGTGTATGCAACCTTTATAGTGCTCTGCTGTAGATGGAGCCTATGTGATTGGCTACCTATGATGCATTCCACCTGTCAAGTACATCATTAAGGGGTTTTAATGGGCCTAGTTTAAGTGGAACAGGGGTCATCAGTACTTAATTTATCACTGGCTTTTTCGCCCAATTTTTTTTTTTTTACAGCCTTCTTCACTGAGCACTGTGGCATGCCACACAAACTCATGTCACAAAGATAAATAATGCTCAGCAGTCAGTCAACGCACCCCCATGGGTGGGCATGCTCAGCACGGCGGCGTGCCATGAAAACACATGGAAACACACTGAAACATGTGCCCCGAATGTAAACAAAGCTTAGAAGTCACTGGACATGCCCCCCTGCTCAGCAGAGAGCTGTGTGGCACAAACAGGTGCCGCTGAGCTCCAATGAACTTAAAAGAATGTGGTCACACCCCCTCTTGATGTCAGGTACCACTTCTATGGACACCAAAATGGTTTTCTGCCTATATGGAGGAGATCTGCGGGCATGGATACCAATCTGTGCTATTCAGTAACTCCAGCTCATTCTCATAGAGATCAGTGCACACAACCTGGAAACTACATGGTTCCAGGCCCTGCGTCATTACCAGCCACAACAGTCTACCATTGTACATACTCCACGCAGGGTCTTATAATGCATTATTGTCACATACAACTAATTTTTATTTTTACACTTTTTAAATTTTTTATTTTTCATAACAGCATGTTTGCACACTGCGGTACCCCACACAAACATAACCTGATTATTAAAAAAAAAGATTATTTTAAATTATTTTCCATTAAGTTTTGGACACACAGTGGATAGTTTTGAACATATCTGTGTCTCTTATACTATTTCTGTCCTAACTGCACTTTTACAGCCCTTGTTGTCTGTTTCACATCCTGTACACAGAATTTTTATGTGTACACGGAATTTTTATGTGTACATTTCAGACACCAACATGGTGTCTGCAGGACTGCCTATCTGCTTGCTGGATCACTCTACCGCCCTCATTACCATACAATTCACCTGCTTATGAGGTTATTTGCATGCCACAGACACTTCCGTATTCGGGCAATGGGAGCTTACTTCCATGTAAGCACTGTGCCACTATGCCTACATGGAAAAAAAGTCTGTGTAGGCTTTAGTGAATTCCCCATAGTGATATCAATAATATTGACACTAGAGAAGCAGCTGATCATTACACTTTCCTAATCTAGTCTAGTTAAGTCCTGAGTCTGTTTGTCTGACAGTAGAATCACCAACAGCCATGATCTTACTGCAATTACCTGCAGGCCATGAGGACCCTAATGGTATGGATTTTGTATCCAAACAAATAAAAATATATTTGAAATGTCTCTGTCTTTAAAATTGTAAAAGTTTTGAAAATACATTCATACTAAACAAATGTCCCAAATGTAAGAATGAATAAAATAACTATTTTTTATTACATGACTTCTTTTTCTATGCAAATCCTGGATGTACTATATGAGCATGAGTACCATTTGATAAAGTCTCCCAAACTGCCTAACTCCTACCCACTAAATCACATTTGGTTTTGATCCAAGCAGATCGCATAAACACAATCTAGCAGTATTTCTATATCCGAAGTGCTGTGATTGTATCTCACATCCCCTATACCCTCATATATACCCCCATATATATATATATATATATATATATATATATATATATATATATATATATATATATATATATATATATATATAGATGTATAGACTCACACACGCACACACACACACACACACACACACACACACACACACACACACACACACACACATACACACGCACACACACCCGTGTATGTATATATATATATATATATATATATATATATATATATATACACACACATATTTATATGTACACACACACACACACACACACACACACACACACACACACACATATATATATATATATATATATATATATATATATATATATATATATATATCGAGAGAGAGAGAGACATGTATTATATTCAGTGTTGCAGCAACTTGGGAGTTAGTATATTTAGAGACAGAGATGTGGGTATACTCAAGCTCAAATACATAACCATCTATGAGCAAGTAGAATGAGAGGAACTGATACATGACCACATCCAAAAGAACCTATATTTTACCTAATTTTAAAGTACAAAGATTTAGTATTTTGAAATAGGCTTGGACTTAAATATGATACTGATAGCTTTTGTTATGGTTCAGAGTATACAGCACGTGGTCTAGCATCTTGTGCCTGTTACACAATCGGAATTAAATTATGTAGATGTTGGTGGATGCAGACTATGTTCATTAGTTTATTTTTGCCATCATAGATACCCCATATTGCAGTCTCAGCATCATTCCCCACAAAGTACTTTATGTTCGGTTTCAACCATAAATATACTTACAGAACATTTTGTAACAGTCTGCTATGCCCAATACCTTCTTTTAGGACTATCTGAACATATGTTTTTGTGTATTATATAGAGGTTCTTGTTCAATAAGCAATTGTTCTGCCTTCTTACAAAAACAGTGCACTGGTTGCTTTCAAGATAGTTTTTACTTGTGCTGTGATTGACCAGTTCATATCACAAAACATTATTGTGAATGCTTCAGATATTAACTTCTTAAGCCTTTCAAAACTTTTTGGTGATGCATTTCAGTATCACTCAACATTATTTTCCAATAATTATTTTAATGATAAATGTGCATCGGATGCATTCAAAAATGTAGTGTCATTCCAAAAAATATCATGTGAACTTGTTTTTACACTTGAGAAGTTATTTGCAGTATTGCTTTCACTTTCAAAGTGTTTGGTATTAAGTGTCTAAGTATTAATACATGATACATAAAACTCAGAACTGTAACCCATATTGTATGTTTACTTTTATTCATCCTGAGGCTGTTATAGTTCATGCTCTTTGGTAATTCAATCATTAATTGTTTACACCTTTCAAAACTGTTTTGTTTTTGCTCTACTTTAGCAATTCTATCAAGTTAACATAATTTTCTTAATGACAAATGTACATCTGAAATATTCAGAACAAATTTACAATGATAGTGCTTTATTCCCAGAAATATCACGACAGCTTTTTGGATGATTCATTCAAGTATTAGTTTTACTTTGTCACGGTCCTAATAACATACACAAACACCCATAGACTTTTGATGACCTTTATTGTGATAAAAATGGAATAATAACATAAACTTTATTGAAACATCAATCAAAACCAATAAGGACATAAGGGCAGCGTTCCCGCTCACCACTTAGATACAAGTAGCTAATGGAATAATAACAAACTTTATTGAAGTATCAATCAAAATCAGTAAGAACATAAGGGCTGCATTCCCGCTCACCCATTAGATACAAGTAGCTAAAGATAAAGGCAGCATTCATGCTCACCTTGGATAAGCAGCAAAGGCAGCCTTAATACCTCACCACTTCCAATCTTTCCATTCCAAGTCAACCACCATCAAATCATCAACTTAATTCCAATTATCCTGCAGAGGGGGAACAGAAGAGGGTCAGGCCTTATCCTATTCTCTGCCCACCAGCCCAGAAAGGGCTGTACCCCCTCAAACAATACTTTTCTTCAGTAAATCCTCCATCATCAAACCCAAATTAAGATTAAATAAATCCAGCCCAAAATCATTAAGATGAACTCCTTCCGGTCTATACCACACTGGATCCTTACTGTCAAACGCCACATGCCGTACCGTATGTACCCTGATTTCTCCCAAATATTTTGCCAACTTAAAATTGACATAGCTGCGTGCCTTCTCGACTGCGGCACAATTCTGTGCCCCCATCCACACTAACCAAGGAATAATCTCAGACCTAATCAAAACCAACCCCCAGATACATCCTCTACCACACTAACATGTCCTCACAAATTTGACAAACCAGTGCCTCTTCGGTACTCTACCTAAATCATTGCCACCTAAATGAATCACTAAAACCTGAGGCAACCCCCACTTAAACTGTAACCCATTGCATACCTCTAATATTTAACTCCACCTTAACTCTCTAGCACCATGCCAGATGACTTTCGATCCAAAATGATCCAAACCCAAATTCATTCTGTTGCATCTAACTGCTGCATGCCTAGCCGCCCAAAATATGAAAGAATGGCCCAGGATGATGATCCATCTGCAATCTAAAAAAAAAAAAAAAAATTAAAAAAAAAGCCTCTACAAAACTACTTAATATAATTAAAAATGGCATTGGATGACCACATTCCCACCCTCTTGATTACTTCCATTGACCTTCCTTCCTTTGCCAAATCTGATGCCCTACCCATCTGGAAAGAATGAAAAGAAAACGTATCCCCTTGCAAACCCACACTCCAAAGAGCCTTTCTCATAACGACATTCAATTGTTCACCCGTCAAACCTTTGCCACTTGCTGCTGAAAAAACTAACCCCTGAACTCTAGCCATCCAAGCCCCTCACAACCTCCTTCCCAAACTACAGGATATCTCCAAGTTGCCCCCACCCCCTCCAAAACTATGGGTGGCTCAAGCCCTTCCTGATCTGTCTTCAAAGAACGCAGTCTAATATGCACCGCCCTAGGCAGTATCAACACATCCTTCCATACCAATGAACCCAATAACTCAAAACACACGAAACGCCCCGCAATACATCCAAACACTAACTGTACACCACAACACATACTCATCCAAACATCCACACACCTTACCCAAACCCCTTAGCAACTTCCTTAAAATACCCTTTGTAACCAGCCATCTCCTATCTATGCCAACCCCTTCAACTCTAGCCCACCCTTTTAACACTCTAGTCACCACTCATGACCTAGTGAAATCCTCTAATCTGACCAACCGAGTAAATGCAGCAATGGCTGCTAAAGCCACCCTCACCGTTCGCACTGCCTTTCCTTGCCCCTTCAACATGGCCAGATAATGCAACAACAAGTTCTCAGACCACACACAGTCCTTATCTGGTAACTGCTTCAAAAATTTCTCAAAATCAAGCAATGCCCTACCATATGCTCATCTCGTATATGTTGCCCATGATTGTTGCACCAACCTGCCGATCACTATTGCCCAATCTGTCAAATGCCGGGTGGGATGACTGATGGATGCAAAACTGCTTTCGGGGCCACCTGCCAGAACCTGCAAAACTGAAAATGAGGCAAACTATCAGCTATCTCTTTCAAAACCCCCTGCACATGTAACCCTGTAAAAGAAAATTTAATCATCAAGCTTTGCAGCACCAATTTCCTAAGAATACGTAACAAATGAGGGGATTTTGCCATTTTCACCTGTAGCACTCTCACCACCACAGAATTATCTGAATGGAAAATCACCCTCTTCCCTTTCAAATAATTTTGCCATACTACAGAAGCTGCCCCAATTGGCATCAACTCCAAAAAGGCAACGTCCCATTTCTATTCCTCTGACCAATGCTCCGGCCATGGAACAGCAAAACATTGACCTGGAAAGTAAGCACCCATTCCCAACCCCCCAGCTGCATCAGTAAACAACTGCAGTTCTCCTTGCACAACCCAATCCAACTGCCAAAATGAAATCCCATTAAACTGTTGTAAAAATTCCATCCACAAATCTAAATCCTGTCGTGCCAACTTACTGATCTGTACTCTGTGGTGCTTACTCTTACTTCCATTCAGCAGAAATTCCACAGACTGGCAGAACGTCCACCCAGGATGCACCACCTTGGACGCAAAATTCAACAAACCCAACAATTCCATAATGTACCTCACCTGAACCTTAGGCCTAGACTTCACCCAACAGATTTTCTCCCGCAGCCGAACCATCTTTTCCTGTGGCAAGCAAAACAGACCCTGTCCTGCATCTACAGTCAAATACAGAAAATCCAAAGCCTTCATTGGGCCCTCCAACTTATGCTTAGCCAAAGGTACCCCCCAAGGCCTCACATCCCCACAAACTCTTGCATAGTTACCTGCGTCCCATGTCTACCTTCCCCACCAACAAGAAATCATCTAAATAGTGCACAGATTGCTTGCTGATCCTCCACCCTCTGCTGCCATATCCAGTGCAGCACTGAGCTAAACTTCACAAAAGTAGCACATGCCAGCACACATCTCATAGGCATGGCAGTGTCAAAATAAAAGTTGTCCCCCACCACCATGCCCAATAATGGCCAACCTTCCTCCCTCACTGGTAGTAAACGAAAGGCTGACTCAATATCTACTTTAACTAACCAGGTGTTTTCAAAACTCATAATAACCTGAACTGCATCATCCAAAGATGAATGCATTACTCTAACCTCTTCAACTGGGAATGAAATCATTCACCGATTCACTTGCAGGGTATGACAAATGGTGAATTAAGTGAAATTCACCCTGTTTCTTTTTTAGAACCAAGCCTAATGGTGACACTCTAAAATTAGGGAACGGAGGGTAACAGAAAGGACCCAACACCCTCCCAGCCTGACACTCCTTGTCAATCAACTCTTGTAAAATCATCTCCCTCCCCCTGACAGACCTCAAATTTCTCTCCACCCTCCAGTCCCCCACCAATGCAGACTTATTTGAAAACTCCTTAGAAAAGCCTTTAATTAATTCCCCTGCTACCACTGGCAGTGGATAATGCAACAATAAGTTCCTCAATACATCAGCCTTAGTAGGTGAATGGGCCCCCCAATCACCCTCTACCTCCCCAAAAGGACCCCCCCATTTGGCCCCAAAAATTAGCACAACCACGCCCGCCTAGCAACACTAAGCGAGAACCAGTCCAACCTTTCAAACCCCAAAGTGCGATGCCTGACCTCCAAATTGACCCCACTTAACAGGCACTTATTAATGAGTAATGATCTTCTTTGCCTTTTTTTTTTTTTATTTTTATTTTACACCTTCCAGGTCCGAGCGACAGCACTGCGCATGTGCAAACCAGCTGTTAATGGACCTGTCAGCTCACGACTCACCACTAACTTGAGTGACCTCAGAAAGAGCTGCAGCACTACAGGCAGCTGACATTTTTATACACATTCTCTCAACAATACCAAACCACTTCACACGGAAAAGAAAGTGCCATAATAATTCTGATAATAAATTAACAACTTCATACCACAAGAGACCAGCTCTCACTACCTGCCCCAGTCAAGAAAAAAACTCCTCAACCAACGGACGCTACCACAACATCATCAATCCGAGTCCAAGGCCGGATACCTCCCGCCGACACCACACATACTGGGTACCCACGAGGTGATGAAATGGCCACACTTGCTGAACATCCAAGCCAACTACAAACCCACCAAGGTAAAGAAAACCAAAACCATTGACCTACAACTACTCTATGACCAAGTACCTGCTCAGCAGTATTACCATGTGGCTGAGACTGACTGCTTGTATCCTTCCATTTTATCCATCAGGGTATAATCTAGTCCCAGGCCCACTGTAAAAAATATATATATAAAGCCACGTGTATACCCCACCATATAGCATAGAAACTGTACTCACCTTAACCTCTTCTAACTACCCAAGGTCTACCTTACACACACCTCAGGTCATCAGGAATGTGGTCCTGCTTATTAAGGCCAACCAAAATGTGCTTACTCACTCTGGATTCCAATTCAAAACCCACCAAGCACCACCCCTTAACACTAACTCACTTCCCCTCATCTCCCAACTCACTTAACCATTTCTTAACTCCTTCTAAGTCACACCACAATAACCTAGCACACTACCACCCATCCCCCATCCCACACTAAACAGTCCCATGACAAATTCGTCTGTGCCAAACTTCACTTCTCAGAGTCTGGTATCAAGCATTTAATTATTAAGACATGGCTCATAGGTATCATTTTTGCAACTCAGATTTTACACCTACTTTT
>NC_056743.1:1371466528-1371556528 GCF_019279795.1 Protopterus annectens
TTGTTTAATTATGATGTAAGTTCCTGTTGTGGAGTATAAAAGGAAGTAACTAAGTAAATCAACTGTTTCTGAGGAAGGTCACAAAATAAAGTAGTGACTGAAAGCGCTAAACTTGGTGTGGATTATTTCTCCGAGCTGTCTGGGACACTGGTACCTCTAAACTTTTGGTTTTTGGTTTTAAAAGTTGTTCGTGGTTCAGTGTTACATTTGTGGATTGAGGTTCCAGATTCACCTCATGGCTGCGGAGAGTCTTACACAAGACAAGTTACTAAATTTATCAGTGTATTCAACAGGAGAAGACATTGAAGAAAAAGGAAAGAGTAAGAGTTTTTCAAATTTGGACATACACAAAATTGTAGCAGGAGCTGTCAAGGAATGCCTGGCAGAATTAAACATTAAAAGAGCAGTCAATTCAGACGTTGTCGGTAAGTCACATGACAGAGTTGGGCGTGGAGACGTGAACTCTGTGAAAGAAAGTGAAAGAGACAGCGTCCTGTACAATGGTGGCTCTGTTTTCGAAACATCCAAAGAAAATGAAGGTAGAGGATACACGTTAGAGCCTTTTGGTAACAACACCAGTGAAGGAGGTTCAAAAATGGTACCAAACGGATGTGATGTTTGGAAATATGTTTCCAGAGAAAACGCTAATCCCTTTGCGGATGTGGAAAACATCACAGTTTCTTTTAATGTAAGTAATGACAACTTGGATTACATAAACTGCCGTAAAAGCATTTTTGAAATGGAAAAGGCTGTTTTACAGCATGTGACTTTACTTTTAGAAGTACAATATTTAGAAGAGTGTGTGAAACGTCGGGTTGTTCCACAGGGCTTGCGTACAGCAAAATTTCCCAATTGTGTAATGCCCGGAGACAAATTGGGTTCAGATTTAATCAAACTTTATAATGATACAGGGGTAAGAATGATGACATTATTGATAGACCATTACAGAGCTGAATTAGACAAAATAAAGGAGTTGATAAAGACTTTAGATCAAAAAATTAAAGGGCACATCTCTTTTAAGAACTTTATGGCTTTATACAATGGAGTTGAAGCCAAAGCAGAGAGACGCAGAGCGACTATAGTATCAAGAAAACAGCATAAACTAAAAAGGGATCTCTTAGCCTATAATACCAACAGGGCATATATTACAAAAGATGATGGGGCTAATGAGAATCCCAACACTATATCTTATAACAACAATGAGTCAAATGACAAAAGAGTAACAAAAGGGTCTGAACAAGTTTCATCTCCAGAGTTGTCTGAGACAAGACCTAACAACTGTAAAGACAATGTTCAAATTTTGGAGACAGACAACAATGCAGAACAAACTGTGACTATAAATAAAGGGAACAACAATGATAACATCACTTATGCTGAAGTCGCTAGTACATCAGCCAACATTCCAGGGGCCCCTTTTCGAGGGAACAACAATTCATACAAAAGAACTACAAGGTGGTACAATGCCACCCAGAAAAAGTACAAAATGAAGGGAAAGAACAAGAAAAGGTGGTAGAAGTAATGGGAGTGGACTGTTTTGAAGTGGATATTTTGAATGTATCCAAAATACTTTTGTCTGATGATGCAAAAAGTGTTTTAAAGAAAGGTTTTTCATTTATTCCATCAGATAAGTTTAATATTGGAAAACTGTTAATAGATTTCAGACTATATTTAAGAAAGCTGAATTTAAATTACATTGTGCACGACATAACTAATATTAATAGTAGGGAAACAGGAAATGTTAAAAGGCCTAGTACCTACAACCCACCTTTGCTCAACACCTTACAGGTTTTTCAAAATTGTTGTGAAAAAGAATTTAGAAAAATAAAAGGCAACATTCACGACAAAAATTTGTCAGAGAAAGAGATAAAAGCTTTACGTTCTCTAAGTAATGACAGAAGTATTAGAGTAATGAAAGCCGACAAAGGTGGGAAAATAGTAATTATGAATACTGAGGAATATGTAAAAAACATGGAAGATTCTTTAACAGATGAGAACATATATAAAAACATTGGTACAGAAACTGTAAAAACAAAATATAATGCAATAAACAGTTTCTTGTTTGATATGTTAAGTCAAGGGGAAATAGATTTCAAAACCTATGAATACATGTTGGTAGAAGAACCCAAAATGCCTAATTTATTTGGAATTCCGAAAATACAAGAGAATATTGAAAACATCCCATTTAGACCTATTATATCAGCCAGGATGTCCAAAACAGAAAATATATCTATATGGTTAGACAAGACATTAAATCCAATAGTTCAAAATTCCAAATATTATTTGAGAGACTCCTGGCATTTATTGGAAATTTTAAGGAATTATTCGATCGATAGTGAAGATTTAAACTTTGGGACATTAGATGTCAACAGTCTTTACACTTCCATAGACCAGCAGGTAGGGATAGAATACATGAGAGAATATTTGTGTAAAAATTCTACCTTTACAAGCACAAAAATAAACACTTGTTGTACCCTTATGGAAATCATATTAGAAAACAATTTTTTCATTTTCAACAAAAAAATGTATCAGCAGACATCAGGAGTAGCCATGGGTGCAAGAGTGTCTCCGGCGTTTGCGAACATTGTAATGGCAAACTGGGAGCAAAAATATTTAGAAACTCATCCAAATTATTCTAAGGCTAGATTATATTACAGATTTATAGATGACCTGATTTTTTTGTGGTCAGGAGATAATTCAGAATTTAAGGAATTTGTCAAGGACCTTAATAATACCACTTCCTTTTTGTTTTTCAAAATAGGAGAGTTTGGTAAAATAATTAACTTTTTGGACATCAATATGGAAATCAATGATGAGAACAGAAGATTTTCTAGTAAAATTTACAGAAAACCTTACTTCGCAAATCAATATTTGCATAATGATAGCTTGCATCCTGTCCATATGAAGAAAGGGGTCATCAAAGGACAATACATAAGATTGAGTAGGTTAACATCAGATGATGATACATTCTTAAAAGAAAGAAAAATTTTGAATAGGTTATTTCAAAAAAGAGGTTATAATAACAAGTGGATTAACAAAATAGAAAAAGAAGTGTTGATGTTGAGGAAAAATGTGGCAAGACCAATATTACAGTCCACAGAAATTATGGTAGAAGCTGGAAATTTGTGTGAGTATAGTTGCACAGTAGAAAATAAAGATGACTATCGAATATCTTTTCCCATTCCTATAGTGGATGAAATGTGGACAATAAAAAACATAATAATAGAAAATTGGAACATCATTGTGGGGAATAAAGACCTAGTTGACATTTTAGGTTTAAGTCCCAAATTTACTTACAAAAAGATTTCTAACATCAAAAACATGTTAGAATTTCATGGAGAAATGAAAAAGCCATCTAGGGCATGCACAATCAAAAAGGGAACTTACAGTTGCAATAACTGTAGGCAGTGTAGGTTCATTTCTAACACTTCTTTTATTACAATAGGCCTATTTAATGAAACATTTTGGGCTAAGAATTATTTTAATTGTAACAGTGAACTACTATTTTATGCAGCGAGATGTGTGACATGCAGACAATATTACATTGGTAAAACCAAAAGAAATCTAAAAAGACGCATATACGAACACAACTTAGCTATAAAGAAGAAAGATAAATTTAACGCTTTGTTTAGGTATTCTATTATTTGTGAAGAATTCAAAAAGTTTGAATTTTTTGTATTAGACAGTGTAGAAAATATTAGTTTGAATGGGGACTTAAATAACATCCTAGAATGCAAAGAAGCATATTGGCAGCTCTATTTGGGAGCTGACAAATTCCCTGGATTGAATGACACAATAAATTTAAAATGTTTTCTAATGTATAGATAAAAACATTTTTAAAGTAAAGATTATTACAGATTACCATGTATATTTGTATATTTATAGATACATTTTTTACAAAGAATTTTATGGTGTAAAGAGAAATTGTATTATTAGTACATAACTTTAGACAAAACATGTATTATATAGCATTTCATAACACAATTGTTTAATTATGATGTAAGTTCCTGTTGTGGAGTATAAAAGGAAGTAACTAAGTAAATCAACTGTTTCTGAGGAAGGTCACAGTTATTGGTATTCACATATATATAGATTAGTTAATTTGTGTATTTATATAAATAATTTGTAGATTATAGTAATATTTATGTATTTTTAATGGTTATACTGTGTTTATATGATATTTATGAGTTAAAGTAGGTGCAACAATGAATTAACGTACATATTATATAGGAATTTACAGGGGTCTGTATGTAATAAAAATAATAATGTAAAAATAATAATGAATTTTAGATAAGCATCCAATTCACTGTATTATATTTTATTTTATTTTATTGTATTTCAAGTATGTGGTTTTAAGATACGATCTAATTTCTTGGCGCCAAAAAGTTTATTTAGTTGCCTTGAATGCTTCTACCTGCAGTTCTGAAGAAGACCAGTTTATTGGTTGAAAGCGCTAAACTGCGTTTAGCGTGTTGTTCTTGTCCGTTTTTTTGTTTGTGGAGTACGTTGTTTTAAGGGGAATATTGAGTGTGATTTTGGGGCGTTATGTGGATTAAAACTCTTTTTTAATCAAAGAGACGTCTTTTGGCTTGTTCCGCTTATTGGCAGACACCGGATTAATTTTAGAGTATAAAAGGAAGTAACTAAGTAAATCAACTGTTTCTGAGGAAGGTCACAAAATAAAGTAGTGACTGAAAGCGCTAAACTTGGTGTGGATTATTTCTCCGAGCTGTCTGGGACACTGATACCTCTAAACTTTATGGTTTTTAGAATGATTTTCTCATTACTGTAGACACGTGATGGTCAGAGGCTAGATTACTGCTTATGTGTGTACCCAAATCCCAGACTACTGGATCAATTGTTAGAGGTGTCTTGTCCATATGATAGTTAACAGGGGTAGATCACTTCCTGATAGATACTATTATTCATCTCTTAACATTTAGTTTTAGTCCATGGCTGTGATACCCATTATTTGTCTGTGTCAGCCCTTCCTGGAGAACATTTGCTTTAGCAGGGGGTTCTATGACTGCTCCTAATTTGCAAAATACCACCAAATCCCACGCTCATGCGGAATGGCAAGGCCCAAAAACCCTCAAGGTATAATAAAAATAAAAAAAAAAGGCCAGCACTCCAAATCAGCTCTCCAACATGAAAGAATTTATTTCAACTCTAAATTAAATATACAGTTGCACAAAACACCCATAGGGTGAAAATTTAAGCATACCAGTTTCGGCAATCAGCCTTCATCAGTGCAATAAAGAACATACAATTACATCCAATATATATATATATATATATATATATATATATATATATATATATATATATATATATATACTCATCAAACAAATCCTATTGGCCATTATAGTTGCTCTTTAAGGCCAGGAGAAAACAAAGCCCCCAATTTGATAATCCACATCCTTTCTTTTTAATTTAACATAGAATGCCATCCCTTCCTCTCCATAGTGTGGCCTCATACTTTATCAATAATAATAAATGAAACTTTAGCAGTAGTATGTTTCAAACTGTGTTTATACAGAGCATTAGTGCCCTTAGCACATCTGGTGTCACTCAAATATTGAGAAATTCTCAACTTAAAGGACAGTGGTGCAATCATCTGAAAATGTAGTCAGCCGGTGGCCATTGACATTAGCCTTTACTTCAGAAAAGTAAATGCCAAAAAGGAGCAATCCCAGGGCTGATTCCTGAGGGACTCTGCTTTGTAGAGTTGGAGTCTCCATTTCTAACTGTCTGTGTCCTATCTGTGAGAAAGCTGGCTATCCACCAGGTAACATAACGGTTTATTCCTAGCCTACTGAGTTTATCAACAATGCTCAAGTGAGGTATTGTGTCAAATGCCTTGACCATGTCAGGGTAAGTAGTGTAAATCATTTTGCCCTCATCCATTGCTTTGGTGACCTTCTCAAAGAAGTTCACCAGGCTGAGCAGGCATGGCCTGCACTTGACGAAACCAACCTGGATTGGGTCGAGTGTCTGGAGGTTTCCTGTGTCATTATTGATCATTTCAATAATAATTCTTTCCATGGCTTTGCATATGAGACTAGTGAGAATTATGGGTCTGTAGTTTCCAAGGTCTGTAGATGGTCTGCCTTTGTGCAGAGGGATGACGGTTGCCATTCTCTATTTGTGAGACATGAAGCCTGTTTGGAGGCTGCAGTTAAATAGCAATTCCAGAGACCTGATAGATCATGTTTCATGTGGGATATTGTCTGGGCCCATTGATGCAGTGTTCTTGGCTTTAGAGAGAACATTAATGACCTGTTCCTTAGTGATAGCAAGGGGAGTTATATCTGATATTTACTGAGGGAATGTTGAGGGGGAGGGGTAAAGTTGGAGCTGAATTTGGTGGCCAGTAGGCTTGCTGTATCTTCTGGTTCAGTATAGATAGCTACATTAACAATGAGCTCTGCACACAACTGTTTTGTTCGATTTTTATGGCCTTTGGGGTTGTGGACATTGCCAAAGAATGCCTTGTGGATGTCCTTGGCCTGGGAGGTGAAACTTACCTCAAATTTGGCTTTGGTAGAGTTTATTTGCCCTCTGAGTTGTTTGTTTGAGCTGGGTGCTGCACTTCCTATTTTTTGCCATGATTTTCTTCCTTCTGTCGTACAGCCTACTGATGTTGTGATTCAACCAGGGTGGCTTGATTTTTGTGTTTGTTCTGTACATCTTCCTGGTGGGCACAGCTGCCTGTATTCTGGTATTAACATATTTCTATGGAGAGTTCTGCATAAACATCAGTGTTCTCATGATTTATATGGGCTTGAAATTTTGCCAGGTTATCACTTAATAGCAGCAAGTTAGCCTTATAGTAGTTCCTGAATATTCCAGGGTTAGCTGGGTTTTAGGTTTTATTTTTAATTCAAATGAGACCATTTTATAGTCTGACTTTATCAGAGAAGACATTACACTAGGGAGTGTGCAGCACTTACCCATAATAGCGAGGACCAGATCCAGTATGTTTGAACCCCTGGTTAGTGTAGTGACAATCTGGTCCTGGGAATTTGCATTTATAAAACTCAGGAATCTCTGTCGCTATAATTTTGAGATCATATATGACTCCCAATTAGTAGTGCTGTAATTATGTAATCCATGAATGTGATATTAGGTTGGATGGTGCATGTTTCCAATAAGTTTAAATATATGTTGTGGGTTTCCTGGGTCATAGCTTGCAAAGAAGTGGTATGGGATTTTTCCTATGGTGATTTGGACATGGTGAAGCTCAAGTGCATTGCCCTGTTTGACTAACTTTGAGCTATATGTATTTCTGATGTAAACTGAGACACCTCCACCTTTAGTGGAATTTGGAATCAGAAAGTAAAGGCAAGACTTACAGGATATGTGTTTGTGTGTGAAGATATAGATACAGATATAGATATAAGGGGTGACATAATCATTAAAGTGTTTTCCTTACAGACTCAAGGTACTTGCTTTGCCTATAACTACAGTGCAAAACTTTTGGTTTATCATTCACCTGACTCTGATTACACACATACAGAAACACACACACACACACACACACACACACACACACACACACACACACACACACTTAGAGCATGTCATAGTATTGAAAGTAGGCATGTCAATTTTCTTTAACTTGGCATACAAACATTGAACAAATTACACCAACAAGCTTCATTATCAAAGTTTTTCAATGGCACTTTCATTGAAATAAACTTTTCAGTTGCATTCATTCAAGCTTTGTGTGCGTGTTTACCTCCCTAGTCAGAAGTAGCAGAATTTGTGCTCTTGCATATTGTATCAAGGTTGCTTGACTTTGTATTTGAGATATTTAAGTAACAAGCATGTGGGATAAAGCAAAGAAGTTACCCCTCACCAAAAATGTTGTTTGTAGTGTAACTAGACCAAGATTCGTTGTGGCATATTGACAACTGCAATTGTCTTTATCACACATTTGTCAATTAACGCATTTGGTAAGTCTCATATTCCATTGCTTTTCCATTTTCTAGATATAATTATTAAGAAATCCGCCTGCTTTAAACAAAATGCTATTTTAAACACAGATTGATAGAGGTTCTGCATCAGCATAACTGCAGATGCTTTATTTTGACATCCCTCTCTTGGTTACTTGCAGAATAATACAGCTTAAAAATGCAACACCACTGAAAATGAAATGCTGTATCTCATTGACAAGGTGCTAATGAAATGTCATGCTTTGAATGTGTTTCTGATAGAGTTGAAACAAATAATTGAAACTTCCAAGCACTGCAGTGTTCTGCATTAACAGGTGTAATGACTGTGTTGGTCAAAGTGTTGGCAGTTTGCTAACAAGGGATTCAGTGGTATGGCTATGAGCATTGAAGATCCGACAGGTGATAATGCTAGCTGTCAGTATTAATGTGTATATAGATGCATTATCAGTCAGCACCAGCAAGTTAGTGCAAACAGATCTGTTAATGTAAAGATTATTTCTTTCTACAGAATACAGTCATATTTCTTACTAAGAAACTTTTGTTATAGATGCTGAAAGTGGCTATCTTTGTTACTCAAAGAATGAACTCCAATAATCTATATTAACATAACTAGATCCTAAAAGTATACAAAACCTTTACTATAGTATGGCACAACTTTTTGAGAATCATCATTTATTCAGCATTTATTTCTTGGTCTTTGATAAAAAATGTTTCTGCCCTTATATAACATCATATGTTATGATTGCTCACACATTAGCTGTAACTTAAAGGATAACTCCAGCGAAATGTTTGTTATTATATTGAAAATTGTTTTTTACTTCCTTGAATTAAACCCTGAAAGGACTACTTACAAACATACACCTCAACATCTAAGCGCAAGAAATCTGGACAAAGCCTGAAATAATGGGGGGGGGGGGTAATGCTAAAAAACAGGGACAGATTTTAAGTATTGCTCTTATAGACTTAGAATGCGCTAGAATAATATGTTTTGCATCTGCATGCATTTTATGAAGGATATGAAGTCTAAAACTTAAATGTATGCTATCATTTAGAGACTTCAATCCTTGATAATTTCTCATTAAATCACACAATTTTTGAGGAATTGACCAAAAATATGAGGCAGAAAATATGGACATTCTGCAAAAATCTGGACAGTTGAGAAGTATACTTATAAAAGTAATATGGCTTTAGTAGTGCACTCATTGATTTCTGCCAGAAGCTAGTTCAGCAGGTACCCTGCAGACCAGTTTGTTTTTAAGTTTAGTTTTGTGTTATTTTATTTCTGCATTGTTAACATCATCTGTATATATTCTGGTTAGGAAGAGATAACTATACCTCAGATTTTTTTAACCACAAGAAAACAATCATTTTCTAATTCACCCACACATGATGATGATCTACACCTATGCCCTCACATTTATTTCAAAGAAGTTAATAATGTTAAAGAGGTAGGGCCTTCCTTTGTCAAACCCAAGTGATGAGGATCCAGAGTACACAGAACTACAATGTCTTGATTACAGGCTGTGATTATGCATTTCATAGCTTTACATGCAATGTTAGACATTTTAATGGGTGAATAGTAACCAATGGCCACCCTTCTGTAAGGGTCTGTTCCCCAGGCTTTAGGATTGTAACCAGAGGAGCTGATTAACTGGACTTATCCACTCAACTCTCTTGTGGTCAAGTTATAATATGCAGAACTTAACAGAGCACTAAGATAACACAGTTAGTTCTTGTGTCTTAAAGAAACTCTGGAAAACGTTTGAATTTTCACATTGAGTCTTTCTTCAGATCAAAAATGCATCTTGCATATCTACTACAGTACAATCTTTGGGGTCTATATCAAAAGCCCGAAACGACAAATGCTTGAGTCTATGTACATCAACACATAAAGGTCGATGCACATAAACAGCAAAAAACAAAAAAACGAGAAATTCGAAATGCCAAACGTGTTTCCTGGTCAGCAGCACGATGGTGGGGATAAGGAAATATATCCTTTCCCCACTGTAGTGCGGTCTCTGAGTTGGTATATTAAGGTGGGGGTGCAGGGGGCGAAGCTCCCCACATGGGGGGGGTGCAGGGGGCTTGCCCCCCTTCAAAAATGTGTTAAAGCCATTATTTAGTGTAATTTTTTACTTACCTGTGTGGCGCGTTCTGACGATGAGACTCGTTTGGCGTTTCAAATTTCGCGGTTTTCATGTTTTGCTGTTTATATACATCGACCTTTATGTGTCAATGTACATATACTCGAGCATTTGTCATTTCCAACTTTTAATGTAGTCCCCAACCTTTGTCTTGATTTGTGCTTGTTTTTTTTCTCTATTGAATATGGGTTAGTTGTTTCTAGAGAAAGCAAAAAAAAAAACTAGACATAAAAATCCTTCATTTTAATCTATATACATAACTGTTTAGTATTCAAATAATCTAACAATAATATATGAAAATCTATATTACAATGACTATTGATGTCTAATGGCTTTATCATTAATAGCTTTTTAGTATATGGTGTTCTCTCAACTTAACCATTACCCAGTGCCAAGTTGAACTGGATGGAATTTAATGAAATTCTCATTGTTCTGAAAATCCATTGTCCTCCATGCTGGTACACTGCATGTTGTTATCAAATAAAACTATATCTGGAGCACCTTCCTTTGAAAACATGGTATTCAGAGCATAGCCCCTCCACACATAACCCTTAGCTACCTCTTTACTAAAATACCCTACCATACAGGCATCCAAGCAACTCCAGGACAAAGCTGTGTTGGGTTGCGCTGCTAGGCTTGTAAAGACTGTGATGGTCATTAGTCTAGCATGAACCTATGAATCTATAAATGCCAAGAAATGCAGAATAGTATCCTTAGGGACTTCATCTATCCCTGGTAGCTATCATATTGACAACACACCCGTAAGAGTTGACCCAGTAGTCAGGAACACGAGGACACACATAGACAGCAGTCTAGCCTTTGACCAGCAGGTGTTTACAGTAGTGAGGAAATCATTCTATGCTGTACAATTTATAAACAATGGTATTGCATCTAGATCCATGGAAGTAATTGGTCCGAGCATTCGGCATTCATCAGATCCAGATCTATCACTGACCTAACCAGGCATATCCAACAATTGGAGCATCCGCAAAGGTTCAAATGGAGAGATGATAAGTCAGCAAGCAAAGGATATTAGTATTGCTGGAAATGAATTTATCCTCCAGTCTTGGTGAGTACCTTCAAGAGGTGGAATCTTTTTTTCACAAAATCTCACTAAGATAACATTAATATATACACTGTATTTTATATAGCATCTGTCAAGGACAGAAGTGAGTTAAAAAATAAAAAAAGATATTTGGGTGCACAAGACCCAGGATAAAAAGGTGCCCATTTCTGGTAGGTGCACTGGTGCCAGGACTGGAAAAATGGCAGTGTAGAATCCTGAAGACACAGAAACATTTCTACAATGGGGGTAAGTCAGGGCCAGAGGGAGGATGGCCCCCTCTTGTAGAAGGAAGTAGCAGTTCACAAAAATCACAACAAACTGATAGGCCAAAAAGTGCCTAAAGATGATAGAATGGACCACCGAGGATAAGAAAGAAATTATGTATCATTACTATTATGTAAGAAGCCCAGAATTTCCAGATACAAGATGTACAAAAAGATTGAGAGAGAAATCAGAGGAAAGAAAAATACTCCCACAAGAAAAACTTTCAGAAGCTTCAAATAAAAATTTGTATTAATTAATACAACCTATTTATGGAGTACATTATATAGACCAAGAAACCTTGGGCCATTTGGAAAAAGAAGTGACTGAGGAAGTGCAATGATATAAAGAACAAAATCTAGAAACTTTTAAAAGGTATAAAAAGGAAATATGGACCTGGAAAAGAAAGAAAGATCTGATATGGTGCAATATTTATGCAAAGGAGAAAGCTAAATTAATGAACATGAAAAGGGCAAAGATAATCGAAAAGAAATATAGAAAAAGGCATCCAGATATGGACACATTCACAATAAAATATAAGATCACAATGAGGGAATATAGAACATAGTAGAAGTTAAAAAATAGAACATGAAGTTATGAAATACTTGCAAAGTGAAGGATTTAGTGCAGAAAGTCTAACACGGGTTATATCACAGTATGATGAAACAACAAGTTCTCAAAGTAAGGCAAAATGTGAGGAGCAGGAGACATCTGAAGAAGAAATATGGACATAGGAAAGATAAAGACATTTAATATTGTGCAATACTTATGCAAATGAAAAAGCAATACTAATCCATACAAAATGAGTAACACCAAAGATATCTGAAGAGAAATATAGGCAAAGGCATCTGGACATGGAAAATTTTACAATACAGAAATACGAAAACAAATAGGAAAAGTAGACAAGAGGACTGCTAATAGATGCAATAAAGAAATAGATACTGAGGTTATGTATTACCTGAAAAGTAAAGGATTTAGTGTAGAAAATCTAGCTCATATAACAGCAGGATAGAGCAATGGATCCTCAAATTAAGTTGAAACCAGTGGAGTTAGAAACATCTTATTAGTTGCCTTATGAAGATATTTTGGGGGTCCTGTTTTAGGAAACCAGTGTAAACTTTCAGTTGGAGCTGCACAATAAGAAAAATAATAGGAAACTGTGGCAACTCTGACACAGTCAATGTTGTGAAATGATAGGTTAGAGAGCTCCTATATGAAAGAGCAATGGATGAGACAGCATGAAACTGAAGAGAATGTGGCACAAGAGGATGCTCTGGAACTTTCTGTAGAATACCTGCAGGAAACGGAGCACAAAGAATCCTCCCTCTGTTTAGAAGAAAATGGCCTAACAAAAGAGTTGCTTGATTTAATAGAAATGGGCAGACATATTAAGATCAATGAAAGAAATAAACTAGAAAGTCAATAAAACCCCAAAATTTAGAATTCTGATAAAACAAATAAACAAATGAACACAGCAATTAGGACTGTCCACAGACATTCATGTGATATAACAGAAGTAAATAGGATATATTACTATGCAGCTAAATTAATAACAGATATAGTCTTACCAAAAAAAAAAAAAAAAAAAACACTGGGTAGTAATGGAAAGGAATATGAAAAAACAAATGCCATCATGGAAGTATAAAATAGAGAAAGCTGTAACGCAATTAAGACAATAAGTGTCACTGTTAGAAGAGTATAGAATAGGAACAGATCAACAAAAAATACTTAGAAAGATAGACGTGATAAAAGCAATGTGCAATTCAAGAACAGATCAGGATCTATTGCACACTATCTCAAATAATAAAAAACTAAAAATATCAGCACAGGCAGAAAAACTTACAAGATATGCAGATAAATATAAAGGAAGAGTACAAAATAAGCAACTTACTGTTGACCTAAAAAACTTTTATAGACAATTGGGAAACAAGGCAAAAGGGAATGAAGCAGCACAAAAAAGAAGTAGATACATTTCAGAGAAATATATATGAAGATCCTGTGGAAAATAACAACGATGCTAAATGGATAGAAGAAGTAAAAGAAAGAATAAGAAGTTCAAATGTACAGGATATGAAATGTGATGAAGTAATGGCCAGACAGACAAAGATAAGAAAAGTTCCTAAATGGAAAACCCCAGGCCTACATGCAGTACCTAACTTTGAGCTAAAAGTATTAATATCTTTATATGAAGACTTAGCCATGACTAAGAACTATTTATATGTGCACCCTGAGCAGGCACCAGCCTGGTTAACAATAAGAAGCAATACTCCTACTTAAGAGCGAACTTGCAAGCTATCCTAAAAACTGTAGACCAACAGTGTGCCTTCTGATGATGTATAAACTATGCACTGGAACTGATACTGACAAGAGTTTATAGTCATTTACAGCAAAACACAATTATGGCAATAGAACAAAAGGGTAATAAAGCAAAGTCATATGGAACAAAGGATTATTTGTTGTTAAATAAAGTCATAATGGAGATCTGTAAAAAAGGCGAAGAATCAATGTATGGCATGGATAGATTATAAAAAAAGCATTTGACAGTACCCAAATTCATGGATAAAAAAGTGCTTAAAAATGTACAAGATGCACCCTACCCTGATCGCGTATATAACAGCGACCATGAAACAGTGGTAAACCACTTTGCAGTTAAGTCATGATAACAGACAATTTATTATTCCAGGGATAAAAATTCAAAGGGGAATATCATGGTGACTCTCTGTCATAGCTGCTATTTTATCTTGTCCTTGACCAATTAAGTTGTCCACTTAACAGATTAGGTCATGTCTACAATCTGGCTCCTAGAAAATGACAAAGTGAAAAGACTTATCATCTTCTTGTTGTAGATGATCTAAAACTGCATAGTTCATGAGATGAGGAACAGAAAACACAACTGCAAGTGGTCAAAACTTTTTCAGATGACAGAAGAATGTCATTTGGTCTTGATAAATGTGCAAAAGCAACCTTTAAAGTGGGAAAGCTGCATCACCAACAAAATGTCAGTTTGAGACAGGAATGTGATATAAAAGAACTTGAGCAAGAGGGAATGTATAAATATTTGGGAATTCATGAAGGATTAACAATAAAACATGAACAAATGTGAATAAAACTTAGTAAGGAATATTTTAGAAGACTTCAATTAATACTGAAAACAACATTGACATCTAGCAACAAAGCCCGAACTATAAACCAATTTGCTCTTCCTGTCCTAACTTACAGTTTTGGAGTGATTGACTGGCCTCAAAAGGTGTTGGATAGGTTGGACAGGAAAACAGGAAGGATGCTTCATGTTTATCAAATTACTTATAAAAATCAGTGCATACCAAGATTATATATTCCCAGTTCTGAAGGAGGTCTGGGCCTCTTCAAAATTAATTACATATATAGATCTGCAATCATGGGACTGCATGCATTTCTGCTGACTTCACAGATCCAAATGTAGTGAACGTTTTGAAACATGAGATTAAGTCTAAGGCGACTTGCCTGCTTAGTTTAGCAGAAGCATATGGCCATCAAGCAGGAATGGAAATCAAAGCAGAAACAGATAAAAACCAGGCAGCAACTGAATGTTCCAAAAAAAACAAAGGAAAGGTATAAGGTGAAGGATCAGATGACAAGGCAAGAGATGTGGAAAATGCATAAATGTAGTTGCAAGCATAGAAGACTCTTGGAACAACCTCAGGTTGATCAGGACTGAACACAGAAATGGTTAAGGAGAGGTGAATTTAAATCAATAGACAAAGGGTTATTATTTGTGGCCCAAATGTGTGGACTACATACATGCTGGTTTACAAAACCCATTGAACATGTGGGAGAAACAGACAAGTGTAGGTTTTGTAAAACAGAATTGGAAACAGTTGCACAGCTTGCTGCTGGTTGTGACATACCAATGACAGAAGGACTATATACTGAAAGGGATAATAATGTGTCAAGACTGGTAGATTGAGGATTGTGCAGACATCATGATACTGAAGTAGCTGAAAAACACTGGAAACATGACCGACACAGCATCATAGAAAATGATGAAGTTTATATCACATGTAGTCATCCATTACCAACAGATCAAAAAATAGATGTGACAAAACCAGATATAGTAGTGCATGAAAAGAAGACAAAAGTAGCATTGATCATTGAAATTGCTACATCCAGTGACTACAGTGTCTTAAGTACATCATCATCTTCATCAGCCCCCTTTTTCCCATTTTTCTACATGGGGTCGGGATATCGTGTTAACTGTTGCCAACTCTCTCGATTCAGTGCCACTCCTGCCTTCTTCCACACTCATGCCTGACTGTCGCAGATCTTCTTTCACACAATCCATCCACCTCTTTGCTGGCTGTCCTCACTTCTTTTTACCTTTTTCATGTCTGTCCCAAATCTTCCTCACCAAATTGTCTTCTGCTTTTCTATGCATGTGCCCAAACCACTGTAATCTGTTCTCTTTGATCTTTTCTGCAATTGGAGCTACTTTAGCTTCTGCTCTTATGTCCTCATTTCTTCATCTGTCCCACAGTGTGCATCCTATCACCTTTCTCGGGCACTTCATTTCCATCACCTCTAGCTTTTTCAACTGTTCTGCCTTTACTGCCCAGGTTTCTGTACCATACAGTAGTACTGGTTGCACCACTGTCTTGTACACCTTACTTTTAGGCTTCTTTGGCATTCTTCTGTCATAGACTATACCTCATACTCTATGCCAGTTGGTGGCAGCCCCTCTGATTCTAGCTTTGACCTCTTCATTCAGACTACCATTCTCCTCAACTACTCCTCCCAGTTACTTGAAACTGTTTACCTGTTCCACTATCTTCCCTTCTATCTCTATTCTCAGCTTCTTCTGATTTCCCAAATTTGCTGCTATCACCGCCATCTTACCTGTGCTTAGCTTCAACCCATGTGTCTTCAGATTTGCTTTCCATTCTCCTATCCTTAGCTGAAGTTCTACCTGTACTACCACATCATCTGCATAGAGTAACTTTGTTGATCCGTCCCCTCCAACCTGTTTGCTAATGTAGTCCATCACTAGTATGAACAGCAGTGGGCTCAGAGCTGAACCCTGATGTACACCCATACCCAATGGGAACCCCTCAGTGAGGCTGAACACTGTCTTATGTACAGAGAGACACAGAGTCATAAAATATTAGGATTTTAAGGCAGAAACATGGGAAATGTGGAAGAAAGATACCAAGGCAGTTCCAGTAGTAGTAGGAGCAATGTATATTATAAAACATAATTTACAATCATACTTAGATATGTTACCAATACAAATAAATCCATACAAATTGCAGAAGGAGTCAGTACTGCGCACATTTTGCGTGCTGCGAAGACAACTGCTGTCTAACATCTAAGATTGAAGCAATACTGATTTTATGAAGTTTAATCATACTTTGACTTATGAATGGAGTCCATTCCTGTCATGGTATTAGAAACCCAAAAGACTTGGAGAAATTAAGAAAGTTCCTCACTAAAAAGAATACAGGGACAAAGTAACATGCCCTGTGCAGACTACCTCAAGTACTTATTCCTGTATTATGTCTCCTACAGGCTGCTAAGGGGAGAGCTATGTCTGGCATACAAGTAGTTGTCATACCCCACTCTGATGGACCTCCTGCATATCCATAAAACTAACAGCACCAGAATTACCTGTTTTCAAAACTTAAACCTTGCTTGTGATATAAATAGGACCTACTGGAGAGACAGGTTTGTATCCCAGAGGCTATCCCTTATCTGTAACAGGTTCCCCATCCTTGTAAAGCAGAGTTCCTCCCTAACCCATTTCAAGTGTAACTTGGACAACTGGATGGAGAACAGGAAATTCATCCCTGATTTGGTACCTATATCTCTAATGGACACAGGCAGCCGGTAAATATGTCATCTCCCAGCCCCCTGTTTGTAAATGTTTCATCACCCTAGCCCCTGCTTATGCTTATCAAGGGTACCAGAGCTTATCAGGGATTTTTGGATGCATGGCTAGCCTTAAAAAGGCCCTAGTGGTTGTTAGCCCACTAAATACCCATGAACCTATGGTCAGTGTTTTCCTTGTAATATCTGTTAACTTTAAACTTCTGGAAAATTTGAATTGCAGTAAACGAAGACTAGGAATATATTCTCTTGATATTAAAAAATATTAGTTTTACTGATACTCCCATGGTCTAACTAAAAATGAATACAACATAGCTTCTCTTAATCTGTTTCTGCGTTAGGCACTGTACAGTTCAGTTCTCAACTTCTCATTGTATTTATATGTATATCTCTGACCAAAATAACTGTCACAAGTTTTTTCTTTACTTTTCAAAATGACCAGAACAGACTAATACATTCATGCCGAGATTTCTTATCTTAACTGAATTAGTATTATCTGTTCATTTACCTTTCATGGTACTACTTATTTGCAACTAACATATTTTTTATTAAAAGTAAAGCAACATTTCTTTCCTGCATACATTTTAGGTACTTTCTAGGAACTTTAGAAACCTAGTCATACATTCCCATGAAGCCTTTAGTCCTTATATTTTAAGAAAGAATAACCTACAGATGAGCAGATCATTTATATGTTACCCCTGTGCATGAATGACAAGCGTACCAAACCAGGAATAAAGACAGTCTTCTTTTCTGACCATCTTGTCATTGTAACTTATTTAAGTATTTTTATTTCTGGCTCATTCGTAGGTTATTCATTAAACTATTTTATATTCTTTTCTCTCACTGTGGTATTAACTAATTAACTCCCAGTTCATTTTTAGGGTTATTTTGCTGCTCTGGCAAGTATGAATGATTCTTAATATTGACTATGTGCACATTTTCCAGGATTATTACTCACTTTCAAGTCACATTTCCTTAAATGCATTAGCATTCTTTGTAACCTGGCATTGTTTTGTTGCAACAACATCCTCATTATACCCAGCTGTGGCCTATAACCACTTTCCAGTACTATTCTTTTTTCATAAATAAATGCATGATACTCTCAAACTCTCAAAACCATATATTACGGCTAGCAGCCCACTTTCTACCACAACATATTTTGCTGACAATTGGTAAACGTTTTTGGCCCATATTCAACTGATTTGTCTTCTAACAATATCTATCTCTGTATAAGTGTCTTTCTGCCCTACAACTACTTATACAACAACTGTCTTATAATATAGCCCACTAAATACCCATGAACCTATGGTCAGTGTTTTCCTTGTAATATCTGTTAACTTTAAACTTCTGGAAAATTTGAATTGCAGTAAACAAAGACCAGGAATATATTCTCTTGATATTAAAAAATATTAGTTTTACTGATACTCCCATGGTCTAACTAAAAATGAATACAACATAGCTTCTCTTAATCTGTTTCTGCGATAGGCATTGTACAGTTCAGCTCTGAACTTCTCATTGTATTTATATGTATATCTCTGACCAAAATAACTGTCACAAGTTTTTTCTTTACTTTTCAAAATGACCAGAACAGACTAATACATTCATGCCGAGATTTCTTATCTTAACTGAATTAGTATTATCTGTTCATTTACCTTTCATGGTACTACTTATTTGCAACTAACATCTTTTTTTATTAAAAGTAAAGCAACATTTCTTTCCTGCATAAATTTTAGGTACTTTCTAGGAACTTTAGAAACCTAGCCATACATTCCCATGAAGCTTTTAGTCCTTATATTTTAAGAAAGAATAACCTACAGATGAGCAGATCATTTATATGTTACCCCTGTGCATGAATGACAAGCATACTAAACCAGGAATAAAGAAAGTCTTCTTTTCTGACCATCTTGTCATTGTAACTTATTTAAGTATTTTTATTTCTGGCTCATTCGTAGGTTATTCATTAAACTATTTTATATTCTTTTCTCTCACTGTGGTATTAACTAATTAACTCCCAGTTCATTTTTAGGGTTATTTTGCTGCTCTGGCAAGTATGAATGATTCTTAATATCTACTATGTGCACATTTTCCAGAATTATTACTCACTTTCAAGTCACATTTCCTTAAATGCATTAGCATTCTTTGTAACCTGGCATTGTTTTGTTGCAACAACATCCTCATTATACCCAGCTGTGGCCTATAACCACTTTCCAGTACTATTCTTTTTTCATAAATAAATGCATGATACTCTCAAACTCTCAAAACCATATATTACGGCTAGCAGCCCACTTTCTACCACAACATATTTTGCTGACAATTGGTAAATGTTCTTGGTCCATATTCAACTGATTTGTCTTCTAACAATATTTATCTCTGTATAGGTGTCTTTCTGCCTTACAACTTATTAATTGTAGGTGCTTTTGTCATTAACTGCTTCTGCAGTTCAAAATTGTTCTGTTAGTCATCACTTTGTTCCATGCAATATCTTGTTCTAATAACTCTCTCAATGACCTCTTATTTATTACCTATTCAGAGGAAAATTTAAATTATATTATCCTGTTTGTTTGTGTTTTCTACATCTGGTGGAAATGTTTCAAAATTATCCATATAGTTCACCTTTTTTATCTCTGATTTTACACATACTTTTATTTAGCTAATAGTCTTGCTAAACCATTCTGCATAGTAACTGTGTCAGTATTTTTGTAGTGTTCTTCTCAGGTCAAATCCCATACTGATATATGACCAGTAATATTTTTACTACCTTCAGTTGCTTCAATCTTCTGTACAACAGCTTTGTGAAACACTCATATGACAAAATAAGAAATTAAATCAGGGACATTTTCATTTTTCCAAATGCAAATTAAATACACTCAATCTAGATCTCTTTCAATCAAACTTAATCTTACAAAATACCTTTTTAACATTAAATACAGAGAAATGGTTTGGATATTTCAGTTGTACAAAGTAGACATTTCCCCTTTTAATACCTTTACTAAGGTCATCTAGATCTGCACATACACATATTTTGTCAAGCTTTACAATGGTAACAAATCTTTTCAAGCCTGTAGAGCAAAATTGCTTCATAATCATGCTAGTCTCCATTCTGTCCAGCTGTCTTTTTTACTTCTTAGTTCTCCCTGATTTTGCATAGGAATGCACACTGCCAGTAAAATGGCATGGTCTGTCAAAATATAAGGAAATCTTTGCAATCAGCCTACAACAGTTAAATCTTTGTACCAATGAAGCAAACCATATATTTTTTAAAACACATTCTATAACTTCTTTTTTACTTACATATGTTTATTATATTTTAGTTTATGATATAGAAAAGCTTTTCAGAACTGCCATATTCAATGCAGCAAGCTAATTAAATCAGCAGAGACCATTATGTTCTTAAATTAGGAAAAATGTGAATTGTGAATCATATTTCTAACTTTTAAAAAAAGTTAACACTTGGAATCAATTTATACAAATTTTTTCCAAATGTCAATGCTTTGTAAAAAACAAAAAAACTTCTATAAACTCCCCTACATATGGGATTTTTCCATTCTTTCACTAACCTGGTTTGAACTTTTAATGTTTCCCTATTCCAGTTTTCTTTCTCTATTCCTATGTCAAGGCTTATGAGTTCTTATGACCATTGTATGTGCTTATCAAAAAAATGTTCCAGTATATCTTTGTATTCAGACTATCTCTGTTGAGCTCAAATACATTAAGAAAATATGTTTCACTCAAGCTTGAAATTTATCACAGTTTATCCAACCTTAATTTGTCATTTTGTAGAGCCTTTGGGGAGTTAAATGTTGATATATGACTTGCATGTATAGTTCCCAGTTCTGGTAGCATTACTGATAAAACTACAACTGTCCCAGAGCTGTCCACACTGTGCTTCTTTTAAAGTTACCTGATTATCCAGTTCACTGCTACTAAATGTCATTATTTGAAACATAAAGTCATATGGATTCAAATATACATGGGATCTGGACACATGCTCGACTAGCATATGTCCAAATCACAAAACATCAACTACACATACACGAAAGTGCTTAACATCGACAAGCGCTGCCATGTATGTGTGCCTGTTTCATTAATTGGACTACAGTGCAGGTAAGGGAAAATTTCCTTTTCCCCACTGTAGTGGTATCTCGGAGTGAGAATAATAAAGTAGGGGGGTGTGGGGGGTGCAGGGGGGCAAAGCCCCCCTGCAGAAAAGTAGATTTTTTTTTGAACTACACATACACGGAAGTGCTTTTTGATGTTAAGCGCTTTAGTGTATATGTGTTCAATGTTTTGTGATTTGGACATATGCTAGTCGAGCATGTGTCCTAGAACCATATATATATATATATATATATATATATATATATATATATATATATATATATATATATATATATATATTCCCTCCTCTGATGTTTTGTAAAACTAACAACCAAGTCTGATTTTGACTGATTCTGATATTTAAAAACATTTTGCAACACTATATGAATAAAGCATATATTGTCTGGATTTTCTGAAGTGATTTGAGCTTGACCTCATCCAGCTGTCCTCTTACAAAATAACTGGTAATACAATACCACTCAGTGATATCAGAACCTCTCCAAATGCCAGTGCTCCTGGGAGTTAAAACCTTAATTACAATCTCATGTTTCCATCTAATGGACTAAGCTTACTTACCACACAGTATATCCCCTAGAGCTGCCATGTTTTCCAGTATTTAAACCCAGGTTTTATTAAATTCTGATACTCTCTCACATTCTTCTGAAAACTGTTCTACTCCTGGTGACCATCTGGTTTAAAGTTATTCAATCTGCAATACTAAATGAATATGACCTTGTTAGGATATGCACGCTTTCTTATCCTCCCGCTTCTTTAATAACAATAAGCCTTGACCATCCTGCTATCTATTTAGGGACACTTCAACCATTTTATTGAAGTTTTTGTATGCCCAACTAACTGTTCAGTTTGAATGTGTGTGTGTGTGTGTGTGTGTGTGTATATATATATATATATATATATATATATATATATATATATATATATATATATATATGGCTCTACTTCGTTTGTATGAAATTTCAGTACTTCGAAACCCACTTGGTCAAAACCAGTTGTTCAAAGTATCAAAACTTCAAAAATGAAGTACGGAGATCACAATACAGTGCAGAATGAGAATATTCCCTTTTCCTTGCTGTAGTGCGATCTTGGAGTTGATATATTTAAGTAGGGAGTGGGAGTGTGTGGGGGTGCAGGGACTTGCCCCCTTGCAAAACATTTTTTCTGTGTGTTTTTTTCTTTAGTCAGCTGATCCAGTGACTAGGCTTCAGCAAAAGTTCACTTTCATTGAAATGCACTTTTGCTGAAGTGGGCATCTACTTTTTTTGAAGTAATGGATTTTCAATCAAACAAAGTAGATCCATATATATATATATATATATATATATATATATATATATATATATATATATATATATATATATATATATAGTATGTAGTGATGAGCATTATCATGCTGATCACATTTATTCCATTTGTAATGGAATAAATGTTATCACTCTCGCTTCTTCAACAGGCCCTCAATGCTATTTTTAGATTGCTGTATGTATTAACTGTATGTTTTAATGCATATCCCAGTATCAGTCTCAGATAGTCTACAATTTATTCCTCTGTATTACTCACACATGGACCTTTGTCTTTCTGTCACCTGCGTGAAACAGGAATATTTTATATGCATTGCATTATAATTATGAAGCTTCAGAAAATTCCATAAATATCACTAGAAGTCACAGAAAAAAATACAGCCACTTTCTTCCACAAAATACTATCATCTGCCTAGAGTTTGAATCAAGCCATCCCATACCACACAGCTGTAGTTTCCTGATCTCATTCATCATTTTCAAGGTACCTTCCACAATGACTAATAGGAATGACAGATGACAGGGAGCATCGTTGTCTAGTGCCCGTCTTAATATCTTCTTTTTCTGAAGTTTGTCCAATAACCAAGACATCAAAGGTGGAATGGTAACTTTACCATAAAAAAATCTCATAATCTCCATTGATTTAAGGTTTTGAAAAAATAAATTTCAAGTAACTGTAGCAAAGGCTTTTTGTATGCCAGACAAGACAAGATAGCATGTTTGCTCTTAATACATCCACTTTGATCTTGTTTTATCAACTTTGGTAGTGCATTGCCTAGTCTATAGGCCAGAATTTGGGCTAGAATATTAATATGTGATTTCAATAGACAGACTGTATGAAAGTCTCCTGATAAACTTAGAGCATTTTGATCACTGGACAATGCTACTGTAATGGCATGGGCCATAGAGGGACAATACAGCAATGAAACAATATATTGATATGTAGGTTTTTATATCATCTTTCCACTTCAGTTCCTCTCCATGAATATAACACTCTGGGGAGTACATCTGGCCTTGAAGGCTTTATACCTTGTTTTATATCTATAGTTAGAACTGGATAAATAAAGGTGTCTCTGTCTACCTCTGACAACACTGTCTAGGTAGTCTTTAAAAAATGAACAAACAAAAAAAAAACATAAATTCAAGTCTACAGATTCATCTCCTTTGAATAGACTAAGATAATACCCTAGAAAAATGAATATGATAAAATGGGTCCCTTATTAAGCATGAGTCTTTGCATTGTATATTATATATATTTTAGAGGATTTCTCTCCCCTTGGACTAAGAAAAAGGCACCATTACTTTTTAGCCTATGATATGGTTATTCCTCCTTTTATTTAATTACATTTATTTCTTTAAGAAGATTTTCTCTGTGACCTAATTTATTGCCTCTTTGTGTCTGTAAAAGCTCTAGTCTGTTCTCATTCTGCTCATGTTTTATGTATATCTGCTTGTCTCCATCTACATATTCATTAATCGACTGACTGACTGGTTGAGCTGGTCTGAAGACCGTTTTCCACCACAACTCAAAAGTACAGAAACAAAAGCAAACAGCATGAATAATCAAGACGCATACAACACCATCATCCCAATGGAATACCAATGATACTCTAGTCAATGCCCAGGACTGCATTTAGTAATGACTGTCCATGCCCAGGGGAATTGTGGGCACTATGCCCGGTAAGAATTCATGGCATCCCCTCCACTCATTCAGGTTCCTTTTGAAGAGTGTCATAGAGGTGGTCTGCTTCACATGTATTAACAGTCTATTCCAAAGATGCACCAGTCATTGAGAGACAAACCTGTCCCTCCAACATGTCCTATTTAAGTCACAGGCCATATTTAGGTCCCTGGAATGGGTGGCCCTAGTTGCATTTTGATCTAGAGATGTGCAGCAAATGTATTAGGTGTGGGTCAGAGATTGCTCTGTAAGCCACGCATAAGTCTCCCCTGAGAAGTCTATAACATATTGAATATAGTGACAGGGACTTTAGTCTTGTTTCTGATCATTATGCCTGTTACAGAGTCTTATGGGCAGAGGAACATTGCAAAGATAACATTAACAGTAAAGCCATAGTTATATAAAATATTTACAAAACTTAATAAAGTCTGTTTTAAATTTCAACATTTCAGGAAACAAGCATGGTGACATTTAAGATAAGAAGCAAGGAGACACTGTTATGCTGGAGGTAGTATGCCATTTGATGGTAAATGGTTAGATTATATATACTTTCTCCTATCATAAGTTGTGCCCTAAGCACTGTCCTCACTCCATTCCATCCCATCAGATGGCACCTACCTTCCCTGGGATTCATGAAAGCTCCTTGCAAGAATAGGTCTATTCTTGCATGGAGCAGATCGTGCCATTCAGCACAGCAGCCCGCCTTGCATATTCATGAAGGCGTGCTGCTGTATAGCCTGCATGGGCATGATCCATGAACGAGTGCAGGGGGCATGTCCAAGCATTGCTTGCACAGTAAACACATCTTCTGCACTGAGGTAGTGCTGTACAGCACTTTGAAAACAAAAACAGTATACCTCCAACTGAACAGATATTTGCAGAATGTCCAGATTTGTGCCTCATATGTGAGGTGTGTTCCTCTTACTGTCCTGGCAAAGAGTTGAGGCTCAATGTAATTAAATAATGACAGACATTTGAGTCTAAGACTCCACAACCTCCAAGTAAGTCATGCTAATGCAAAACCTGTTACTCATCAACTTCCTAAGGTTGTAAGAGGAATATTTAAAATCTGTCCCTCTTTGCCCCCCCCCATCATGTTAGGCTTTGTCCAGATTTTATGCTGTAAGAGATGGAGAGGTATGACTGTTAGCTATGTGCTCATCCCTAAACTAAGAAAAATAAAACAAATATTTTTTTCCCATCCCCACTAAAGTTTAAGCATAGCTGAGCAGGTGTGAGCAATGGGTAGCTGTGTATAGCATAGCTTAAGCATCCAAAGGAACTAAATAGAAATATATAGCCAAAGTGAGATTGCATAATGACTAGAGCTTCTGCTTAGTATGAAGTTATTCATGGTTCAAGTCCAAATGCAATCCATTCATTTTTATATGTGAAAATAGCACTAAAATTATCTTTTTGTTTTATAAATAGGTAGCGAATAATGCATATTTGTTAACCAGGGTAGTGTAGCTGGTCCAAATGTGAGGTGTCAGTGTAGGGCAGATTTGAAACCCCCATATAAACACAAGTGTTCAATACAGTATAGCCACAAAAGAATATAATGTAATGAAAGCACATAAGGGGATGTTATGGAAGGTAAACATACATATCATAAGATTTCATTAAGAAGGAATCAACTCCACAATCCTGATAGTTCACACAATGAAAGCTGAACAAATCTAAATTTTGCTCAGCTATGCTTATCCAGTGTAAGCATTTCCTTAAATCTAAATGCTTACCAATAATTAGTGCAGCTAAATGGATTTGCACACTGGTAAGCTGTGCTTAGCATCTACCCCTTTAAACAACGCTTATCTCTGCTAAGCGGGTTTGCCCGTCACTTAGCTTAGCACAGCATATTAAAAAGTATCCAATAATGGCAAAGGGCATGAAATAAGCCCTATTTAAACCTTGTAGGTGGGAATACAACCATAACCAGTTGTAGCTGATCACTGCAGGCAGTATGGCTGGCGTTGGTGAGGGTGTGTGCTTTTGGGCAAAGCATTGGGGCATTCAGGAGTCCAGGATCATGGTTGGACTCCTTGTAAAAGACCATGAAGGGAGACTGCTGCAGTACCAGGGCTCCCAATACAAAGCAGAGGCCTGGGATCATCTCGCATGTGACCTCACCAGTGTTTCTGATATCCCTTGGACTGGTTAGCAGGTTCAGCACCATTACGCTGACCTGAAGCATAGGAAGAGGGATCTCTTGGACCAGTGAATAAAAGACACACAGGCATGGAATATCCCTGACGTGTGTAAGTATCAGTATCAATTAGTGTTCTGCAAAGTCCAGCCTGAGTATGTAATCAATAGGTATACATAAATGTTTATTTATCTCCTGTGCAGCTGCAGATGAGAAGACTGCAAATATTGATGCACATGCCAGCAGGCAGCTAAGGCTGCAACGGGAGGATGGTGAGTAAATATCTAGCTTACATTATTCAGGGTAAATAAATAGAAAGTAGTAGATTATCAACAACTAGTAGGGAAACTGTGTAGTGTGTGCAATGAATAAAGGACTGTCATTAGGTGAATAAATGTCTCTGTAACATTGAATAAAAATAAAAAACCCAGACTGTTGTGTTTATTTTGTCTTGTTGTGGTAGGAATATAAATGTGTACAGCTTCTGCATAGTTATGTGTTTCTGGTAGAAAATAATTGTTTCATGTAACTATTACGGAAAACCTAACACATATCTGTTGCCTGAAAATTGCAGTACAGTTGTCATTATCTAGGGTATTTGTCTAACTACAAGGTCAGATTGTGCAAACCAGAGAGTACTAGGGAGAAAAAAGTCAAGAATGAATCAGTAGTTTCTCAGTAGCACATTGTGATGCAACACAGCTGAGGTGTACTTTTTTTAACAAACAGGCCTGGTTCAAATCCTGGCAGTGGTAGTACGTTAAATGCATATTGTCAAGCAAGAATATGTGAATACTTGTATAACAGTCAGTTAGTATTAACATAAATTACCTCCACAGGTCTGCAAGGTAAGGAAATGTTTGTAATAGCTGTAAGAAGGCTTTACAAACACAATCTGTGTTCAGCATATCTACTGTCCAACCCCAAGGCTGCAAATGACAGCAAGATAAGTACATACACCAAGCACTTTGCTCCGATACATGTCTCTCAAGTATCATAATGTCACGGCTAATGGTCACTGCAGATAATAACCAGGGTGACAGATAGAAACCCTGGAGGAGTATGTCAGTAACACCCCCCCCCCAAACATGAGTGCCGGGCACTCCTGTCAGTGTCACATATGTAACTGTGAAGATGTGCATATGTGTAGAAACAGTCAGGTAGTGTTAACACATATTTCTTCAACAAGTCTGCCAGGTAAGGAAATGTGTCTGTTATCTGTAAGAAGGCTTAACCAATACACTGTATACAACAATCCCATTGTCCCTCCCAACCCCATAGGTAGATATACAATGAGGTCAGCCATAGAGACTAATGAGTAGAGTAATGATCTGTACAGTTGTTTAATATTGAAGCCTAGACAGTTATTAATTGACCTCTCTCTCCCCCACCCCATCTGCACAAGTACTTCATACACATTAAATGGGTATGTTCATCTCCAAACCTCCTGTTGGGACATGTGTCCTATTCTTATACAAATATTGAACCATTTGAATTTTAATGTTCACTTTTCAAATACTATCATTGGTGGCCTGTTGCTATCAATGTAACTTGCTTGCTGTTGTAATGCCTACTGTGATTCCATATATGCATGTGTTCTGTTTGATATGCAACTGTTTCAATCTTGTTTTATGGGGTCAGTCAGAATACCCATGCATGCTGTTAGAGCTAATCCAGAAATGTGCTGTTCTTGACTAACCACCATATTTTGTAAAGTGAAAGACCATAGCATGTCTGGGAAGGCAGATCCCGGGGGATTCACCTGTCCCACCTCATTGGGTGGGACCCAACCCAGGCATTCCTCTTCCATTGATCCTGCACCACCTTCGGTTGGAACCTCCTCAGGGGATGGGGCTCAACGCCTCCAGGAGTGGGCAAGGAGAGGAGACCATCACATGCAGTCAGGTCCAGGGATTGGTGTGCAGCATCCTCTTTTCAGTGTACAGTGATCAACTGCACCAGCTTGAGGGCCACCTGGTACATCTTGAAGGTCAGCCTGCCCCTCCTGTACAGCCCCCAGCACAGCCACCTTCGGGGCTGTGAAGGTGCAGTGATGACTGTCTATGGGTGGGGACTTTAGCACCACTGTAACTATATGAGGGCTCATGTGAGTCTGATTCCCAACCACCCTCCCCATCCAATGGGTTTACCCCCCACATGTGTCGTATACCGCCCCTGTCAGCTGTCTTGTCTGTCTTGTCTGTCTTACCAATTTACCTTCCCAAATGTACCCACTATCCTTCCCCAACATCTCACTCTCACCTTATAAATAAATAAATAAATAAAATAAAAAAGTGCAATCTATTCCCAAAAAAAAAAATGTCACCACAAACATAGCTGTCCATTTCACACGTGTCAAATGGACATGTAATCTGGCCTAATTGGCTTAACAACACATTACTGTTGACCTCATCTCTCTCGCAGGGGTTTGAATGTCCAAATTCACCTCCAAATTCTGTACAAATGCACAGATGTTGTTGTATCAGAAATGGACATCTATGGATCTTCCCTACACCTGTCCTGCACACACCTAGCTATTCTTTATATTGTTTTCCCCTATGCATGCCCCCTTTTTCACCATTTTCCTATCACCCCTTTTTCTTTTCTTTTAAAGAAATTAGCGTGGGGGTAAGCAGGCGTAAGCTGCAATAAGCAGCAGTAAGTGGGTTTGCATGATGCTAATGATACCTACACAGATTAAGTAGTTTTCCATTTAACCGTGTGTTGACATCGCTTACCATTGCACAAACTTGTGCAAACCCACTTACAACTGCTTATAATTGCCTTAATCACCCTGTCTCCATCAGCCACTGTTTTGCCCAGCAAGAAATTAACCGGCCCTGCCAAAGCTTGCACCCAGGACCCTGTAAACATTAGTCAGAGCAATATACAACTACACCATCTGAACTGTAATAATGGATGCTGTTTTTTTCAAATATATCATTCAGTACAGGTATAGAATAGTAGGGAGCAAACACTGTGGAATCAGTCATGTTTAGTATATATAAATATATACATATAGATGTGTATGGTGCTAGATAAATATGAAGAAGTATATACATCAGATATATGGAGCTATTCATTTAAAACAAATACATATAGAATATATACATATATATTGTTATATAAATATATGTATAGACATCAAAAAGACTATATGTGTGTGTGTGTATATATATATATATATATATATATATATGTATATATATATATATATATATATATATATATATATATATATATATATATATATATATATATATATATATATATATATATATATATATATATATATATATATATATATATATATATACACCCACACACACACACACACACACACACACACACAAATATATATATATATATATATATATATATATATACATACACACACACACACACACACACACACACACACACACACACACACACACACACACACACACACACACACACATGCACACACACACATACACACACACACACACACACACACACACACACACACACACACACACACACACACACATATATATATATATATATATATATATATATATATATATATATATATATATATATATATATAAGCTCTCCACCTCTTAGTGCAAGAATTCTGGACAAAGGCTGTCAAAATGGGAGGACAATGGGCCAAGACCAGGGACATAATGTACATACTGCAGTTATAAATGTAGAATGTTGCTACAGTAATAGGGTTTGTGTCAGCATACATGTTCAGCAGGATGTGAGTTCTGAAACTGAAATGTATGTCATCATTTACTGTCAGAAATCCTCAGATCCTCACAGTGATTTTTTCACAGAAATGAAAATAATGATTCTGTGGAGCAGAGCAGAAATATAAGCAATAAACCTGGACAGTCTGAAATAATCTGGCCAGTCGAGAGGTATCCTCAGAACCCTTTAGTGCAACAAATCTGGACCAAGCCTGACAACAAGGGGGAGGGGGTAAAGCCATAAAACTGGAAACATATCCCAAATACTGGAATAGATAAGGTGACACAGTTGATGCAGTAACACCCTCCTGTCTGTTGTAACATATATTGACTGGAATAGCCCAAGTCCAAAACCACATTAATCCCCACTAGTTATTAACATAAATCCTCACATCATCCCACTGATGTGTCAGAAATACACAACACTTATGGCAGCCAGGCAACAGTACATCTTATATATATATGGACATAACATCACAGTAAGGAAACTACACTGAGCTGCTAGGCATGTCGCCAAGCACTGTGTAAACTACAGGCAGACCGACCCTACACTAACCCAGTTTTACTATGGGGTAATACACATGTAATTGCAAATATATCAGGCTACAGGGATGTGACAGCACTGACAAACAGATACCAGTATGAAAGTGCATACCCATAACCAATCTCACCACATTCAAATTGACATACTGGTAAGTCACATGAACAGTAGAGTATATGGACTGTGTGAACAAAATCATCAGCATGTTTGCCACTCACATACTACCCCTACATATACTGCCCAATTCACAGTGTAGTCTGATGCCTGACTGTGGTATGCGACATGTGTCAGTCTGCCCCTACAAACATATACAGCTGACAGAGTACCAGAAGCTGGAGCAGCATGCAAAGTCAGATAGAAAAGGACCCATAACACTTACATCTACCCCCCTCCCTACACAGGCCAAATAACACATGCACAATACACTGCTACACATTCCTAGGGTCATAGGTTCATAGGTAGGTACTAGGCTATCTGCCCGAGGGCATTTATAAGCCTAGCCAGAGTGTGTTGTCTTTTGCCACCCCATTGATGAATTAACTGAGCCTCTGTCAAGCAGATCCAATGAAGTGATCCCAGGGGTGTACTTTCTGTTACCCATCCACTCGTCAAGGCTTCTCTTGAAGAGTATTAGTGAGGTGCTCTGCCTAATGTAGTTAGGAATTTTTTTCCAAAGCATGGGGAGTCTCTGTGACAGGAATCTATCCCTCCAGCATGTTCTATTTATTGTTGTGGCGAGGTTTAGCTCACTAGAGCGCATGGCTCGCAGTGACTTGGATTTCTTTAGGTGGAGCATGTCCATCAATTCTGAGTTGGACATGGCTTTGTAAGTCAGGCAGAGATCACCTCTGAGTAAGCGATATGCCACTGAGTACAGCCGGAGCTTTTTCAGTCTGGCTGCATAGGACATATGTTTGAGGCCAGTAATCCTCTTGGTGAGGTGCTTTTGTGGTCTTTCAAGCTGTTGGAAGTGTCTTGTGAGGTACATCCCAAATGGGGCATTGTACTCTATGATGGGTCTGATGAGTGATGAGTAGAAGGGCACTATAACCTCTTTATTTCTAGATGTGAACCCCTTAGTAATTAGATGGGCCACATAGAAGGATTTCCTAACTACTTTGGCAATATGATTGTCAAAGGAGAGATTACTATCTACCTGAGTCCCCAGATCTCTTATTACCTCTTCTGTATTAAGGGGGCTGCCGCCTATGTGGTAATTCATGGGTGTTTTGTTTTTCCCAAACGGGATGACTATGCATTTTTTGGCATTTAGCTTGAGGCCATGACTTTGACACCAGGTGTCTGTATCAGTAAGGCCTTTTTGGAGGATGTCCGTGTCAGCCGGAGAGTCAATTATGGCTCCCAATTTGCAGTCATCGGTGAACTTGGTTAGCCATAGTCCTCCTGTGTTTGCCTGTACTTCTGAGAAATATATGCCGAACAGTAGGGGTCCCAGAACTGAGCCTTGCGGGACACGACTTGTGACTGGTTTAGAGTCAGACCTGGAGCCCGCTATTCTTACCGTGTGAGTTCTGTCTGTAAGCCAGTTGGCAACCCATCTTGTGATGTAGGGGTTTATGTTCAGGCTGGTGAGTTTTTCTATAATACCTGAGTGAGGAATGGTGTTGAACGCCTTGGCGAGATCAAGGTAGGCTGTGTGAACCACCTTTCCCTCATCTATGGCCTTGGTAACTGTCTCAAAGAAGTCAACCAGGTTTAGTAAGCATGATCTGCCCTTAACAAAGCTGAACTGGGTCGGGTCAAGTGTTTGGAGGTTCTCAATATCTTTGTTAAGAGTTCCATGATGATGTGCGCCAAAGCTTTGCAGACCGGGCTAGTCAGGCTTATGGGGTGATAGTCACCAGGGTCAGTTGTGGCTCCTCCTTTGTGGAGCGGAATAATCATTGCTGTGCACCATTCTATGGGCACATAGCCTGTGGAGAGGATGAGGTTGAACAGTGTGTTTAGGTGGGGGGTTAGTTCGTTCTGTAGTTCGTGCAAGACGCAGCCTGGGACACCATATGGCCCCATTGATGCTGTGTTTTTGGCTTTTGAAAGGGCTGCTTTCACCTGTGCTTCTGTGATTTCCGGGACACTACACTTTTCCGGTATTGTTGTGGGCCCTTTTGAAGGTTAGAGGGAGTTGAAGTTTGCACTGCATCTATCTGCCAGGATGTTGGCAATATCAGTAGGTTCAGTATATTTTGTGCTATTTTGCACTATCTCAGAGCATATCTGTGAGTTGCCACTTAGATTTTTGACATAGCTAAAGAAGGCTTTGTGGTTATTTTTCGAGTCCTTGGCTATATTTCTTTTGAAGTTAGCCTTGGATAATTTTATGAGGGACCTTAGTTTCTTACTGATACTGATCAGAGATGTCTTTCCTTCTTGGGATTTGCTTTTTTTCTGAACTAGTTTCCTCGTTTTGTTGTATAACCTGTTTATGGCATGGGTCCACCACACTGGTTTCCTTCTCTTAGGGGAGTGAGTCTTGGTTTTGCTAGGGATGGCATGATCCATGCATCCTTGTAGGTGCTCATAGAGTGCAATTGTAAAGGACTCTGCATCTTGGGCAGTGTTATCCTTTAGCATGGGGGCTGTGAAACTTGCCACCTCTGACTTAAGTAAGGTGAAGTTTGCTTTAGAAAGGTTTTTCACTGTGGTTTCCTTGGTTGGGGGTGGTGGTGGGGTGTGGACATCCAAGGTGATTAGTTTATGGTCTGATCTAACCAGTGATGGGTTGACCTCCGGTACGGAGCACCTGTCGCCCATGTTGGTGATGACCAGGTCCAATATGTTGTGGCCTCTGGTAGGGGAGTTTACCAGCTGATCCAGGGCATTTGAGTTGATAAATTCCAGGAAGTGCTGAGCCTGAGAGTTTGTACTCAAGTAGTTTTCCCAGTTAATGGTAGGGTAATTGAAATGTCCCAAGATCAGGGTGCTTGGTAGGACCTTCATGTTTTCCAGTGTCTCCAGAAAGGCGGAGTGGTGGTCCTGGGTTATGGAGGGTGATCTGTGGCAGGCCACAATTTGCATTGAAGATTTGCCCGATGTTAGTTGCACATGGATGATCTCAGAGGTATCATGCTGCACCACTAACCTGGAGGTGTGGGTATCCTTGATGAATATGGATAAACCCCCTCCTTTTGTGTTTCGGTCTGTGTTCTGTGGCTGAAATGTGTGGTATGAGTTGTAGACCAGTAGTGCTGGAGTGCTCTATGGAGCCTTGAACCAGGTTTCAGTTACTGCACAGATGTTGACATTCTCCATACTTAGGAGTGCTTCGAGTGCATGCATTTTGAGATTTAAACTCCTGGCGTTGACAGCCTGTAAACAATTGCTAGAAATACACAGTCCTCTCAACTGTATAGAGTACCACAGAATGTCCAGGCTTTGCCCTCATATAAGGCTTCCTATACATAACATGTCTGGCAGTCTAATACTTCACTGGGATGATATCAGGAATGAAGTTATCATATAATGATATACTATACCTATCCACCTCTTACAGCATGACATCTGGACAAAGCCTGACATACTTGGGGGGGGGGCAGAGGCCCGAACACAGAGGCATTATTGACATATTGCTGTTATAAACTGAGAAAGTTGCTAGTGTAACAGGGTTATTGTAACATATTTGATCTGAGGGATATGAAGTCAGAAACACACATGTATTTTACCATTTACTGATTGCAATCCTCAGAGTATGTTACTGAATTTCCAAGTCCAAAAAATGTGTGAGTAACATACCAAATATAAGAGTCCAAACTCTGTCCAGTCAGTGAATAGCCCTACAGTTGAGAGTTATGTCAACCACATAGCACTATCAGACTTAAATGCATGCAGAGCAGCCATATCCACACATTCACTGTCTAAAACTAGCATTACTTCAACTGTATAACAGCAATATTTACATTCTATTCCTATGTCTGGAACATTCTCCCCTAATTTGTTCAGCTGTCTCTACAGTGTTTTTTATAAGCGGTACTTCCAACTATTCTCCATGATGCTGTTTGTCACACACCTCCATGAAGGCCTCCTCACAGGCAAGGAAACAGGCCAATACCCACATCAAGTACACAGTTATAGGAGTGTGTTTCCATGCTATTGAGTAGGGGAATGATACCACAGCTGTTCTACATGCAATTAGAATGTGGGGTACTCCAATTGGTGCCCAGGCCATCAGCTGCTCATGAGCATTATCTACAGAAGACAAGTTGCTGCATATACAATACAGATGTATATCCTACATCTGTCTCAGTGAGAGAGAGAGAGAGAGAGAGAGAGAGAGAGAGAAAGCAAACAGACAGAAAGACAGACACACACACACTGAAACTGATGGATTATACCCACTGAACCAAAAAAAAAAAAAAAGAAAACACAGGTATGTCAAACAATTAAGCATGTAATGGAATGTAGTAGGGGGTATGTAAATGTGGAAAAAATGTAGTAGGGGGTATGTAAATGTGGAAAATAGGAAGTTCAAACAATATTATGTCTCAACAACACATGCTGTACTGATATATTGCTGAGCAGAACCTATGGCCATAGCATCTGTGTCTGTCTGCAGTGACATAGAATACAGCTGAGGGCCCCTGAGGCACCCCAGGAAAGCATTGCTCACATATAATCACTACTGGAGTGTGTGTTGCACAATACTGACTGTGACACTGCTAGGCCAGTTACTGGGATGTTGCAGATATCCATATGTTAATTGTCAATACAAATATGATATACATGTTTGTCTCAGACATGTGATAGTCCTATACAGAGTATTTGCATACTTAAATACTGTCACAGTTCTGTGTGTTGAACTGCATGTGATATACTGAGCTCATACCATTCAACTGTCCAGTGTTATGAACACTGACCATATGTGTGCCTCATATTTGTTGTTATGTCATCAAGAGTTGTGATATGTCTGGCAAATAATTGTAAACCTGTGAACACAGACATTACAACAACACCTTCTCTTTGTTTTAGTTGTAACCGTTAGTGGTCACCACAGCAGATCATCTGCCTCCATGTCTTCCTGTCCTCTTCATCTTGCTCTGTCACACCAACTACCTGCATGTCCGCTATCACCACATACATACACCTTATCTCAGGCCTTCTTTTCCTCTTATCTGGCAGCCTCATCCTTTCCCAAGTATACTCAGCATACCTCCTCATCACATGTCCAAACCAACATAATCCTGCCACTCTCTGGCTTTGTCCACAAGCTGTCCAACCTGGGCTGACCCCCTAACATACATATTACTAATTCTGTCCACCTTCATCACACCCAGTGCATATTTTAACATCATTAACTCTGCTACGTCCAGCTCTGACTCGTGCCTCTTTTTTCAATACCAATGTCTCCAACCCATATAACATAGCTGGTCTCACTACCTTCTTGTAGACCTTCCCTATCACTCTTAAAGTTACTCATTGGTCACAAATCACTCCTGACATTCCAATCCATTTACCACATCCTGCCTGCACTCTCGTCTTCACCTCTCCCCCACACTCACCATTACTCTGAACTGTTGTTCTTAAGTATTTACCCCATCCACCTTTGCAAACTGTACTCCTTGCATCCTCACCATTCCTCTAGCCTTCCTCCCATTCATACACATATATTCTGTCTTAGTCCTGCTGACCATCATTCCTGCCCTCTCTAGACCATACCTCCACCTCTCCAGGGTCTCCTCAACCTGCTCCCTAGTCTCACTACAGACTACAATGGCATCTACAAACAGCACAGTCTACATGGACTTCTATCTGATCATGTCTGTCAACCTGTTTATCACCACTGCAAATAAGAAAGGGCTCATAGCTGATCCTTGCTGTGCTCCCACCTCCACCTTAAATGCACCTGTCACTCCCAATGCTGAACTCACCGCTGTCACACTAGTCTTGTACATATCCTGTAGCATTCTTATGGATTGTTCTGCCCCTCCTGACCTCCTCATACAATACCACAACTCCTCTGTAGGCATCCTGTCATATGCTGTCTCTAAGTCCACAAAGACACAAAACAGCTACTTTCAACCTTCTTTGTATGTCCCCATCAACAGTCTCAGAGCATACATTGCATCTGTACTGTTCTTTCCTGGCATGACATCATACTGCTGATCAGTAATCCTCACCTCCCTATTTAGCCTAGCTTCCAACACCCTTTACCATTTGATCATGCTGTGACTGATCAGTGTTATCCCTCTGTAGTTACTGCAGCTCTGCACACCACCCTTATTCTCATAATCAGTACCCAAACACATTTTATCCACTTGTCATGCATCCTCTCACTTTTCAAGGTAACAGTAAACAATCTAGTTAAAAAGACCACTGCCATTTGTCCTAAACACCTCCATGTTTCCACAGATATGTCACCTGGACCAGTAGCCTTTCTATTCTTAAACCACTTCATAGCTATCCTTACTTCACCCTTGATAACCTGTTGCACATCCTGATTCACCATACCCACATCATCCAACCTTCTCTCTCTCTGTCTCTCTCTCTCTCTCTCTCTCTCTCTCATTCTCTTTATTCAACAGCCCATCAAAGTACTGTTTCCACCTGCTCACCACACTCTCCTCACTTGTGAGTACACTTCCACCATTATCCTTTATCAGTCTTATTTGCTGCACATCCTTCCTAGCTACGTGCCTCTACCTAGGCTATTGGTACAGGTCCTATTATCCATCCTTTGTGTCCAACCTTACATACAACCCTTCAGATGTCCCATCCTCAGCCTTTTCCACCACTCTCTTTATCATGCACCCCATCTCCCTATACACCTGTCTACTTTATTCATCTGTCTGACAATCCTACTTCTCCTTGGCCAACCTCTTTCTCTATATAATCCCCTGTACTTCCTCATGCCACCACTAGGTCTCCTTGTCCTCCTTTCTCTGTGCAGATGTCACAGCAAGCCCTGTTCTACTCATCTTCCTTACAAACTTGAATATAGTTACCCAGATATTGGCTAAGTCTTCACTGATACCCACTTCCTGTCTTAACTTTTCCCTCAACTCAACCTCACAATCACCCTTTCTCAGTATCCACCATTTGATCCATGGTGCTACCCTCACACTCCTCCCCCTCTTCTTTATCACAAAAGTCATCCCACAGACCAACATTCCATTCTGCCTAACTACACTTTCCCCTGTCATCACTTTACAGTTACCAATCCCCTTCAAACAGGCCCACTTGCATGGGAGATAATCCACCTATGTGCATCTTCCTCCACTCTTGTGTGTCTCCGTATACCCCTCGGTCTTGTAAAACTATGCATTCACCACAGCCATGTCCAACCTCTGTTGCAAACTCTACCACCATCTCACCTTTTGCATTCCTTTGCTTAACACCATACCTACCCATCACTTCTGCATCCCCTCTGTCCCCTTCATCAACATGCCCATTGAAATCACATCTATATCACAACATCAACAGCTTAGGTTGTCAAATTCAAATTCATCGACACCCAAGTGTTGAAAGCTAAAAACAGTGAACAGCCAAATCATCAAATTCTTTCCTAGCGAAAGAATTCACTTGGCCATCCACAAACAAAATAAACAAACACATGCTGCACCCCCCCACAGCCCGCCAACTAAATATACCAACTCTGAGACTGCTCTACATTGGGGAAAGGGCAAATCCCTGAGAACAGCCATGCAAATTCTTTCCCGAGGAAAGAATTCGATGATGTGGCCATTCGCTATTTTAAGCGTTCGATGCTTAGGTGTCGATGAATACATATTCGGCAATGTAAGCTGTCAACAAATCAATAGGGAACCATGAAATCTGCTCCAATCACCACTCTCTCACCCTTGGGTACACTTATCACCACTTCATCCAACCACACCAAAGTACATCTGCCTCATCCATCTCACACGCAATTAGCTGAGCATATGCACTAATAACTGTCATCATTACATCATCAATTCCCAGCCTCCTAAACATCACTCTTCCTGACACTCTTATCGCCTCCACAAACACTCTTGGCATAATGTTCCTTCAGGTTAACCCCTACACCAGTTCCCCTCCCATACACACCATGATAGAACTATTTGTACCTGACTCTGATCCACACACAGCTGTACACCCCTTCCATCTGGTCTCCGGCACACACAATATATCCACCTTTCCTCTGTCCAGCATATCAGCTAGCTCTGTCCCCATACCAGTCATACTCACAACATTACCAGTTCCTACCCTCACTAACCCACCCCTAGCCTTTCTCCTCTCTGCCTATCATATGAGCATCATACATCCTCCAGGGTATGTCTGTAAATACAAAGGCTACTGCACTATCAAATGACATACGTGTGTTGCAGCAATATGAAGTGTCACTAATTGTGGCCCATAGCCCATCATGTCTGTGCGGTGTCCTCCAGATGTCCTGCCCTAACAGGTTGACATGACTGACTGAGCAGCAAGACTGTAATTACAGTGTGAAAAACTGACATAGAACAGGAATGTATAGCAGGTATTACCTGTGCATATGTATGTATGGGTAGGTATACCTGGCTGCCTCACAAAAACTGACATGGTATGTAAAACATCAGGTAAATAAGCTGCACATGTTGTACACGTGTGTAACCTTAGTTTCTGTGCATCCAACACAGTTACACTTCTACAGCTACTGGTGGTGTCATTGCCCTGACACAGATATGGGTAGTATAATAAGCATCATGAGTATCACGTTGAAATTGTAGAGGTGGCCAACTGTGTTATGACCTGTGTCCATGCCTACTATAAACAGATATATGACCACACACATAGATGTGTGGCCTCAGCAATACCTTACTTGTAAAAGATGTCTCCACCAAAGTAGAGTAAACCCCTTTGCTGGACAACAGCAATGCACAAAGCACATAATGTGATGCTATATTTTATTTATTATTTATTTATTTTATTTTCACATTTGTTAACCAGGATAGTCTGACTGGATAACAGATGTCCATTTTCAGTGGAGTACTGGGGAGAAAAGCTCCAGCACAGTAAAAAAAAAGAGAGAATACAATTTACAATAACATAAGAGAAGAAGTTGTAGATTACTTTAACATAGTATAACAATTTGCAATACTACTTACAATAGGTCAGAGTATGGATATATCTTTGCAGGTAAATGTTAGAAAATAAAGATATTTTTTGTTAATAGTGATGAGAATTCTATTGTTGGATGTAAAGGTGAAAGATTTTATACAGAATGAGTTGCTGTATTGCACTGATGGATGGGTAAACAGGTGACTACCTGTAGAAATATTTACAGTATTTACAGTGAGGATTAAGATGAATTCAGAGGAGTATAGCACAGTCTGAACAGTGACCCTGGCAGAGGATATACTTGAGTTATAAAAAAGGTTTCCTAATAGTATGTTGTTTTATGGTGGCTTATTACAGTTGCATAGATATTGAGAGTAGAGATATGATTTTAGGAGAATCTTAAAGGAGGATGTAGAATTTAGAAGTCTGAGGTCAGGATGAAGGTTGTTCCAGGTCTTGGCAATTTCATGAGAAAAAAGAGATTCCCCTGAGTTGTTTTTGCAGAAGATGGTTTCAATTAAGGCTTTGTTGCTGGAACGTAATTGTCTATTTGGAATATGGAAGTTAAGGAGGTTGTTCAGGGCAGGTGTTTTTTCATGGTAGTACAGTATTTGATGGGCTAAGTTGAGTTGGTGATATTTTAGAAAGATGGGGAATTCTAGCCAATGTAGGGTTTGTAGGGCTTGGCAATGGTGGGAATGTGACTTGGTATTGGTGGCAAATCTGGCAATTTTGTTGTAGCAGGTAGAGAGTTTGTTTAAGTCGATTTGTTAGTAAGGAAGAGGCATATAGCAGTGTGGAGAGAAGATGAGTTCTAGCTATGGCAATATGAGATTCTGAGGTAAGGTACTTTTGGCATCTATAAAAGGAGCCTAGTTTTTTTGTGGACCTTAGAAATGGTTACTGATATGTGTTTGTTAAATTTGAGCTTTTGGTCAATGATAATTCCTTGGAGTTTTGCCTCAGGGACTGGGATGAGTTGGGTGTTATTGGTGGAGAAAATGGAACCTGTGTTCTGAGAGACTGCCTTTCAGACTATCTGCAAATATACAGAGCTGAGTATATATTTTTTGGTTTTAGAGTTTGTTAATTGTTGCCTAGATCTCTGTTGAAACTGTTGTCTCACTGTTCTGAGAGACTGATCTGCAAATATACAGAGCTGAGTATATTTTTTTGGTTTTAGAGTTTGTACTGTTAGTTGTTGCTTAGATCTCTATTGAAACTGTTTTCCCCATGCCCAGTCCCACCCCCATTTTCTGCTGTGTCTTCAGTTGGTATAATTAGTTTTTACAGCTTGTGTGTTATCTAACTCAAGGATCACTTAATTTGACCTGTTAGTAGCAGCCTGCATTTAATTGCTGGAACCTGTGTTCTGAGAGACTGCTATTCCAGACTATCTGCAAATATACAGAGCTGAGTATATATTTTTTTTGTTTTATAATTTGTACTGTTAGTTTGTACTGTTAGTTGTTGCTGGCAACTGCGGTGGTGGTGCCGCGGTAGCGTTGTCGTCTCACAGTTAGACGTTGCCCGTTCGATTCTCAGTTAGAACGTGTCTTGTGTGGCGACATGCGTGAATGGGCGTTCCTTCATTGAAGGTTGTGCATTAGGCCCGGCAAGCCAGCATGTAAAAATCTACTGCCATCATTAGCGGACCGGAGTTCTGCTGTGGCGACCCCTAACCGGGAAAAGCCGAAAGACACAAACAAACTGTTAGTTGTTACTTAGATCTCTGTTGAAACTGTTTTGTCCCACCCATCCTCCCTATTTTTGGTTTGTAGTTTAAATTTGGAGGCTTTTGCAGTTGCCCGCTCCACTGTAGATTTGATCTGGGACACTCCCCCAGTCCCATCACTTTACCATATTCTACCTAATAAACTCTTTCTGCACTTGCTTTTAGTCCCTTTTAATTTAATTGCATTTTTTTAAACTGTGTATGGTCTAATATTGCTACATACTCAAGTGTGCTAGCTTTACATACTCAAGTGTGCTAGCTTGCACTGCACGTGAATTATTTTTACTATGGTTTTTGCTACTTTTCTGTAAAAAAAAAACTGTAAGCCTGTTTCCTACCTTTCCTGTAACTAGTCTTCCAGATACAGATTTGCTGAATCCAGGACTGTATGTAAGCTTCTGAGCCCCCCAAGCCTTTCTGTGTTGGAGGGAAGCCTTCTAGCTTATCAGTGGGAGTGGTAAGCACTAGGTAACCTGTCTACCACATAAGGAGTGGTTCTGGCCTAGAAATTGTAGTTAGTGGCCGTTTGGGCAAATCTCTTCCATCTCTCTCAACTTTCTCATTTGAAAGCCTGCATTTGCACTTGTTTCTGTCCAGTAAATTGTCTAGTGCAGGTACAGATTCTTAGTTTTAGCACTTAAATTTGCTTATTCATGCTCAGCACTTGTTCAGAACATGTAAGCACCAAATAAGCTACTAATTACTATAGCACTCAGTCTTCCTCATTACCTAGAGGAAAACAGTTTTTGTACTTACTTTTCTCATTGCTTAGAGAAAAACAGCTCTTGTACTCACTTTCCTCACTTATCTAGAGGAATTTTTTTTTTTATTCAGGCATGTCCAAGGGTCAGCTCCCAGTGTTCTCTCCTATCTATCTGATGAATCTGGTCATCTTGAGGCAATGTAGAAATTGCCTCATGTACACAGACAACCCTCTCCTCCTGCCACCCAACACTACAACCTGTGAGAGATGCACTTATCTAGCCAAACTGGAGGTAAAGCTCTCTCCAAACAAGATTGAACTTGACAGTCATGAGGAGAAGGTAAACATTTGCACCACACCACACTCATCACATAGTCTCGCTAAATCTACACCACCAAAATCCACACATAGTAAATAAAAACATTCAGGAGGCTCTCAGTAATAATCTGTCTAAGCAACAGAGACCTCCAAAGCAGAAACGCAAGCAACCTCCATCCCCCAACACAACCCAAATGACACATAGCCCACAGACTCAGTGTGCCACTCAACCACAGCCAATAAGGCAAGACAAAATACCCAACATACTAGTCATAGGTGACTCTGTAGTCAGGCACACTGATGTCCCACTCACCAGGCTAAGCAAGGAGAAAGTTACTGTCAGCTGCCTTTTGGGTGCCAGGATCCACCACATAACCCATGCACTCAGGTAACTCCACAACAAGTACAAATATGACTCTGTCATTTTCCATGTTGGTGTGAATGACCTGAGATGTACCTCCCTGGAATACATGAAAAGATACATGGAAGAGCTCTCTGATCTTGTAGCCCTGGCAGGTATGACCCTAACCCTGAGTAGCATTCTGCCATAGCTCAGAATAGTGCCGCAGTACAAGTACAAAATGATTGACATCAACAATTGGCTAAGCTTCTGGTGTCATTCTAAGGGGATCCAGTATCTGTCTGCTTGGGATGACATGGTCGACAGACCGTAATGCTTTGCCACAGATGGCCTGCACCTGTCACCCCTGGGAGTCTGGATACTGGCTAAGGCTCTTACTGCCCCTATAGTGCCTTTGTTAGGCAAGGTTCAATAACAAATTCACCACCATAACAGGAACAGGCAAGCAAAAATGGAGGGTAATGCTACTCAATGCTACAAGTCTAAATCTCAAAATGCACTCAATCGAGGCACTCTGGAGAATATTGATATCTGTGCAGTGACTGAGACCTGGTTCATAGGCACCAGAGTCCAGGCTATAAGTCATACCACACTTTTCAGCCATGTAACCTGCACCGAAACACCAAAGGCAGTGGTGTGTCCATATTCATTAAGGATTTCCACACCTCCAGGCTAGTTGCTCAGCATAATGCATCTGAAGTTATCCAAGTGCAATTAACTCCTGGCAAAACTGCAATCCAAACTGTAGCTTGCTACAGATCCCCCACCATGCCCCAGGATTCCCACTCCTCTTTTCTTGATGTACTGGAAAATATTAGGGTTCAACCAAACACACTAATTATGGGCACCTTCAACTACCCCACCATTAACTGGGAAAACTACTCGTGTACCAACTCCTTAGCTCAACACTTTCAGGAATTCATAAACTCCAATGCCTTGGATCAACTTATCCACACCCCCACCAGGAGCAACAATATCCTAGACCTAGTCATTACCAACATGAGTGACCGGTGTTCCATTCCTAAAGTCAACTCCTTGTTGGTCCAATCCAACCATAAGCTAATCACCCTTGATATCCACATCCCGCCCCCACCCCCCATTAAGGAAGCCACAGTAAAAAAATTCCTCCAAAGCCAACTTCAAGCTTCTTAAGACAGAAGTGGTGAACTTCATGGCACCCATGCAGATGGACAATACAGTTACAACTGCTGAATGCTACGCAAATGCACTCTATAAGCACTTACACGAGTGCATGGATCATGCTATCCCAAACAGAACCAATATGCTATCCTCCAAAAAAAGGAAGCCAATCTGTTTGTCCCCTGCCATAAACAAACTGTACAACAGAAGGAAGAAACTGTTGAAAAAGAGAGTAAAATACCATGAGTGGAGGAGCTCCCTGGTCAGCCTCAGTAAGAAGCTGAGATCCCTTATAAGATCCTCCAAAGCTAGCTACGAAAACAAAATTGCCACTAATTCTAAGGAAAACCACAAAGCATTCTATAGCTATGTCAAAAATCTCAATGGCAATACCCAGATCTGCTCAGAGGTACAGCACAAAGGCAAGAACATTACAGAACCAACTAATATTGCCAACATCCTGGAAGATAGGTTCAGTGCTACCTTTACCCCCCTCTCTCCCCCTAATGGGCCCATATCTATGCAGGAAGAATGCAGTGTCCCTGTAATCACAACTACACAGGTAAAAGCTGCACTCTCTAAAGCCAAAAACAGCATCCATGGGACTGGACAACATACTAGGCTGCGTTTTACATGAACTTCAGAATGAACTGGCTCCCCACTTAAGCACCATGTTCAATAATAGCCTCACATCAGGCTTTGTGCCCACTGAATGGTGGACAGCAACAGTTATCCCACTCCACAAAGGGGGAGCCACCACTGATCCCAGGAACTATCGACCTATTAGCCTGACAAGCCTGGTCTGCAAGGCCATGGAACTTATCATCATGTAACTCATACGCAAAGACATTGGTAACCTCCAAACTCTGGATCCCACCCAGTTCGGGTTTGTGAAAGGCAGATCAAGCCTCCTGAACCTGATCAACTTCTTTGAGGCAGTCACCAAAGCCGTAGATGAGGGTAAGATGGTTCACACATGCTATCTTGACCTTGCCAAGGCTTTCAACTCCATCCCCCATTCTGAAAATATAGTTGAACTCACTAAACTAGGTATAAATCCCTACGTCACAAGATGGGTTGCCAACTCGCTCACTGACAGAACCTATGCTGTAAAAGTTGCAGACTCCAAATCTGACCTCAAATTAGTGACAAGTGGAGTACCACAGGGTTCCATCCTGGGACCTCTCCTGTTTGGTATCTACTTCTCTGAAGTAAAGGCTAACACAGAAGGCCTCTGGCTAATGAAGTTTGTAGATGACTGCAAACTAGGAGCCATAGTCAAGTCCCCAAATGATGTGGACATCCTACAGAAGGGCCTCGCTGAGACAGATGCCCGGTATCAGAGCCATGGCCTCAAGCTCAATGCCAAAAAGTGTAGTGTCATCCCCTTTGGTAAAAACTCTGTACCCATGAACTACCACATACACAGCAATCTACTTAACACCAAATGTGTGACAAGAGACCTTGGGACCCAGGTGTACAGTAGTCTCCCCTTTGATAGTCACATCCCCACAGTAGTCAGGAAGTCCTTCTACGTGGCACACCTCATCATAAAAGGGTTCTCATCCAGGAATAAAGAGGTCATTGTTCCCCTCTACTCGACACTCATTACACCCATTATAGAGTACAATACCCCTTTTGGAATGTACCTCACAAGACATCTGCAGCAGCTGGAAAGGCCACAGAAGTACCTCACAAAGAGGATTACTGGCCTCAAAAAAATTCCCTACACTGCCCGCCTCAAAAGACTCCAGCTTTACTCCATAGCATATCGCCTACTCCGAGGTGATCTCTGCCTAACATATAAAGCTATGTCAAACCCAGAGCTGTTGGACATGCTACACCTAAAGAAATCCCAACCCCTCTGAGCTACACACTCTAGAGACCTAAACCTTGTCACCACAATAAACAGGACATGCTGGAGGGATAGATTCCTGTCCCAGAGACTTCCCATACTCTGGAACAGGCTACCCATCTATGTCAAGCAAAGTTCTTCATTAGCACTCTTCAAGAAAAATCTTAATGAGTGGATGGGAAATAGGAAATACACCCCGGGAATCACGTCTGTGTCTCTGCTCAACAGTGGCACAAGAAAATAACTTTCTTGGGTGGCATAAGCCAGGGAACCTTGTTGGCTAGGCTTACGTAGGCCCTTGGGCCGATAGCCTAGTACCTACCTATAAACCTATGAACCTATGAAAAGGGGAGATTAGAGGGTTTGGTTGGGTGGAACAGCATGAGTCATTTATTGGGGGTGGTTAAGTATAAGTTGTGAGTTACTGAGCCAGTTCTCAATTTCAGTGAAGTTAATTGGGCTTTCTGCTGAAGAAATTTGATACTGGGTGCAGTGCATATCACGGTAGTGTCATCAGCATATTGGACTATATCAGCTTTTTTGGTAGCTAGATGGAGTTGGTTGGTGAAGATATTAAATAAAAGTGGGCCAAGGATAGGACCCTGAGATACACCTAGGGTGACTGGGAGTGGGGGTGGGTGGATAGGGAGTTTATCCATTTGATGGACTGGTAATGGTTAAATAGGTAGCTTTTGAACCAGAGCAGAGTGGAGGTGTCAAAGTTAAGGTCAGTGAGACAGGTTAAAAGATTATTGTGGGATACCGTGTATTGGCTGTACAGGGCAAAGTAGGTGCAGGCACCAACTGGGCAGCATGTCACCCTTTGTCTGAATGAGCATTGTATGTCACAGGTGGATTACTGTAAGGTTAGCTATGAGTACGAATTGGACACATGCACTAAGGGCACACACATACACCATATCTACAGCCAACCTGCTGCAGACAGGTTCAGGCCATACATCACCCCCTGGCTCACCATCAGTATATATGCACAGCACAAGCACCCCTCCCATCATCATCATGGATCACATGCAAACTGCCTAATCAAAGTTAACAAAAGCAAGTTCCCTTGGGGCCTGATAACATTCCTGTCTGCAGCCTATATGAACCCAGGCATATGCTTCCAGCTGGAGCACCATTGACATCCCATTTGCAAGGAACATGGCCACTGTCATTCCTCTACACAAATGTGAATGATGAATGGTGGTTCATGCAATGTACTGGCGCTCACTGGGGGGGACATGAGACATCAGGACCAGGAGTACAATGCATGTTCATACAGTGCTGCCAGGTACAGGGGCATGATGTGTTTGCAAGTGGTGGCTAATGATAGCCCATATTCATGTGCTGACTCTTTAAAGAACTCTGGGCAACGTCTGAGGTCCTGTGATGTGTTTCCCTGTTGATGTCTTCCAGGTGCCATGCAGCAGCAGCTGCCTTACATCAATGTAGAGACAGCAGCCATCACAGAAGCTGCAATCTTAAACTATGCCATCCTTTCTGGCCATAGCCATCAATATATGTGGAAGCGGACTGCCCTGTGTGATATGATCGTCCACAGAGTGAACATCTTGGGCCACCATGGATGCACATATGATCAGGTCAGGCATAGAGCAACTGACCTGATACATTGTGCCCGGCAAAGGGCTGCTGCTGTAGCAAGGGACCATAATGCTACCGTTCAGGGGCCAGACAGACAGGTCCCACTTACAGCAACAAAGGAGCTACTTGCCAACCTTGGGGTAGCCCGAACACAAATGGAAACACCGAAAACAGCAGTCATGGAGGTGGGAGGCACCCAGTCGACAGGTGAGGAGCATCCAGGTAAGGCCAAAGTGCATTTTAATGTAATGAAGTAGCATTTAAACTGTCATCTATAGAGTCTCCAGCTGCATGAGTCAATGCAAAATGGATTAGTTGGAGGGGTTTAGTAATGTACACAAGTGCACATCTATGGTGAAGGACAGCAAATAGCATATTATCATAGTGTGTACTTTACCTGTGCAGAAACATAGCATTTATCTTGTACCAATGCCTAATTTGAATCTGCTGACAATACCTCTCCCGTACAACTACATAGGACCCTCTGGTCTGCACATGGGACAGCAGCCTGACTCCAGTAAGTAAGGGATTTTCCTATTGCAGCTCATCAGTACCCCAGGCATGCTAAAGTTAATGCATGTGACTATGCACACAACTATTACACTCAGCCATATGGCAATATCTGCATGTTCACTTGTGGTGGTGTTTACTGCATTGTATCATGGTGGTCACCACATGGGGCTATTTGCAGATGTCACATATCTGTAACATACCTCACAACCTGTCATTGCAGGACAGCTGGACAAAGACTAACCAAACGGGTGGACAAAAGCCCACAACTAGGGTTGTATTGTATAAATTAGTGGTATACAGTGCATATAAATGCTGTACAAACCTGTTAGAATGATATACAAAAATGAGAGCATAATAGACAAGTTCAAAATACTGCCAACCTTTCGTGTGACCTATAACCTATACAATTCAATTGTAAAGCACACAAATCTGTTAGGGGAATAATAAAGACACATAACAATAGTACAACAGCCTAAATGCATATGCGTGCACAGGCTGAAGCTACTACTGTGTTGAGGCATCATTCAATATAACTACAGCAGTACATCTTATTGGGTACACACCTGCCATCAATTACAGAGACTCTTTGATTAACAGCGAATAATGGTCAGTTGTCCTACCAGGATTATCCTAACATATACCCAGTTGCCTGCTACAGCAACAGCCATGGTTCGCATAGAGCTGACAAAGCTGCTAAGGGACCACATGTTTCAGATGTATCAGCCTGGAGAAGGGTACCAAAACATTTCCACAGCATTGCACATACCATGGAACACAGTGCAGACAGTCAACAAAAGGTGGTGAGACAGAGACCATGATGATACTCATATTGAGGCACAGGTGGGGTTGTCAGGGGCTGAATCTGTGTCATCAGTTGGCATCCCACTATTGCCGACCCCATCCCCACAGTCACAATGTCCACACATACCCTGTCACCAGTGACCACAGATAATGGACAGTTGTTGGGTGTTGGCATGGAACAAGGTACTGTGGTGACTATGGCAAGTGAGGGTGCAGGCACTATCCATTGCCAAAGTGCTGTCAAGGTCCCACACAGGCAAATGGGCAGGGGTGCCCGGAGGAGGATTGCAGCCCGTCATGCCCCTGTTGCAAGTGCCATATCAGCAGTCACCAGATGTATGTTTTGGGCTGTCATGGGGGCACAGGCACATAATGAATGCAATACCAGACATATATACAGGGTTGTGGATGAGCATGTCCCTGGTGTCCATGGAGATATTCGTGAACTTACTGCAGCCATCTGTAAGGGTACTGAGGTCATGGATAGATGGTGGGGGGAGACCTTGGCACTCCTCAACCATTGAATATCTGTGCATGAGCATTTGGCAGATGATGGCCAGCAGTCACATGGATGTAGGTCAGCACCATGATCAGCTGAGGGTCTACATGGCCATGCACTATCATGTTCCCATACTGGCAGTACCACCAGCACTACTGAAGGGGCTGTGATGTCCATGCCATGACACAGAAGGCCATGGGCAAGTGATCCTGGCCAGTCCCAACAGGGACATGGATCCAGCAGGCAACAGTTACCATCAGAGAGTAGTACTGCATCTGGACTCGGGCCTGGTGGTGCCGGTGATTGCCTTGGCAGGTCGAGTTCCCATATCTGTGGCCAGAGATGGTGAACAGTACACCCTGCCATGTACAGCCCACAGCTGTCCAAAATACCCCTGTGTAGTGCACCCACATGGTGTGACTGTGTGCATACAAACACACATACATCACCATCAGACAAGTCACCTCCACACATACACACACCACCCCTGCACAGCCCATTTAATGAACATCTCCCAAACACACAAATATGATGTCAACTGTATGGCCCAGCCTAGGCTTCTGGAAAACCCATACAACACCCTGTGCATATGATGATACCTGCGCCACATCCATGACATCCATTGATGCAGGGATATGCTAATATGGGTCTAATGCACAAGGTGACTTTAGCAGAGTGTAGCTATTTAATGCTGTGTAAGGTTCTGTCATCTGGCATTTGTAATGGATGCACCTCAGAGTGTGTATGTACCTTTTCACCCATGATGCATTATTGGTGTTAGTAACACTAAGTGAATGTGTTCTCACATGCTGTGTTCTGTTTGTGTTTCAGGTGTCTGTGTGTCAGCAGGAAGTGGCACATATTTCCCAGGTCTCTGTAACAGTTCTTGCATGTGCCTCACAGCTTATAGGGCTGAAGGATTGTATCTCAATCTATGATGGTTGACATCAGCTCTATTATAGTGGATAATGGTAAGTGTGGTGGGTGGAACACAACTCAGATTGCTAATACATTCAACCCCAGAGGATATTGTTTCAACCAAACACACAGAGAATACTACACACACACACACACACACACACACACACACACACACACACACACACACACACACACACACACACACGCACACACACACATGCATGCACAGGATCACAGTTGTCAGTTTTATGTTTGGAATCCCTACCCATCAAGTTGTGGTACCACACTATTATGCGACTATTGCAGGTGGCACAGGACTACTACTGTGATGAGTGTTACAAGGTACCTGCAAGGTGAATAACATCATGTGGCCTTGTGGGGTATGGCAATGGTGGCTGTACTGGGTGTGAGAGTACTCATAACAGTGTCACATACACAGATACCACTATGGTTGATGTGAACAGTGGGCCTCATACAGTAGACCTAGGAATGTATACTGTGAGTGCTATGGCATAAAATATGAAACCATGCCCATCCAATGATGTCATTGTCACACAAACAAGATACTCTTCTCTCACACACACATTTGCCAGGACTGAGATTAAAACCCCTACCTATCTATTTATTGTTACTACATTGTCACACATTTATCGTGCGTGCCACTGAGGTTTTGGGGTGACACTTGTCCAAAGATACTTCTAAGGTGAGGGACATCACCAGGCCTTGCAAATTATGACAATGAGTGATGTATTGGGTGAGAGAAGCCAGAAAATACTGTAACCTACACATATACACACTTACACACAGTAATACACGCATACATTTGCCAGGACTCATATTAAAACCCCTAACTATGTATTTATTGGTATTATAGTGTTATGCAGTTACCGCACACACCACAGACCTTATATGTTGGGGAGTTTCTGCTAGGTACCTATATAGTGAATAACATCAACAGCACTTGTAAGGTATGGCAATGGTAGTTATACTGGGTAAAACGGGCCATCAACTACTTTCACCCACATGTTTACACACTCACAAACACTTTTATACACACTAATGCACAGACACACACACACACACACACACACACACACACACACACACACACACACACACACACACACACACATGACAGTACTGAGATCCATAGGTTCAAATATTCATATGTGTGTACATGGCAAATGGCCATGGAGGCTTTACAAGGCTAGCCCATGGGAATACACTGGCATCATGCCACCTGATGATACTCCCCAGTGTGTCTACTGAGTATAGTCACTGGAGTGATCCCCAGTGTGGGTATTCTATTCCCCATTCACTTCTCTTGATTTCTCTTAAAGAGGGCCAGTGATGTGCTCTGCTTGACATGTATGTGACATCTATTCCATAACATGACCAGTCTATGGGTTGTGAACCTGTCCCTCCAGCATGTCCTGTTGATTGTGAGGATGGGGTTGAGGTATCTGGGGCATGTTGTGTGGACAGATTGGTTTCTTTAGATGCAGCATTCCTGACAGGGTTGGGTCAGACATAGCTGTGTGTGTTAGGCAGAGATCGCACCAAAGTAGCCAATATGAGACAGAGATTCATTGCAGTTGTTGGAGTCTGTCCATATGGGGCAAGTATGTAGCACCTAAGATCCTCTTTGTGAGGTACATTTTCAGGCTCTCCTGTTGTTGCTGGTGTTCATTGGGGTACATGGAAAATGGGCCATAGTACACATTGATTGGCCTACTCAGGGGAGAGTACAGGGAAACACTGTCCTTTTACTTCCCAGATTCAACACCCTTAGACAGGAGAAGTGACACATGGAAGGACTTTCAGAAGACAGTGGCACTGTGTTGGTCAATGGAGAGCTCACTGTCAACCTGTGTTCCCAGTTCTGTTATATCAACATCAGTGTTTAGTGGACTACTATCAATGTATTACTTTATGGGAACCATGTCGTACCCAAAGGGGATGGTGACACATCATCTGGCATTGAGCTTATGTCCAGGGTTCTGACAACAGGCATAGATCTCAGAGAGGCCTTTGTGAAGGATGTCATCCTCACATGGGGGAGGTAATAATATCACCCACCTTATAGTCATCTGCAAACATTGTCAGCCAGAGCCCCTTTATATTAGGCTGGTCCTCAGAGGTGTGGATCCCAAACATGAGGGGACCCAGGTCCACAACCTGTGGGACTCCACTCGTGACTGTTCAGCAGTCTGACATGGAGTCTGCTGTTTTCACACTGTGGGCTCCATCTGTGAGCTGGTTTGCAGGCCACCTACTGATGTAGGGGTTGTTCCCCACATGAGTGCGTTTGTGTATGATTCCTGAGTGGGGAGTGATATCCAGGGATTAGATGGCTGCCTATCTTGTTATCTGTTCCATACTGTCACATAGTTATTACACAATGTTTATAGGGCTACAGAGTGTCTACAGGTCCCTCTACAGTGGATGGCAACTGTGGGCCTTGCAATGTGGACACTGGGACATGTACTGGGTGGGCAACAGCAAAAAGTAGCAAAACCCACCCACCAAAGGATATGGTTCTCACACAAATACAACACCTCCCCACAGACAGGATACTGTTCTTGGATACATCCAGTTGCCAGGCCTATGATTAGAACCCCTACCTATTTATTGCTACTACATTGTTCCACATTTATCGCATGTGCCATGGAGCTTATTGGGCGAAGGTTGTCCAAAGGTACTTCTAAGGTGAAGAACATCACCAACACTTGTTTACTTCAATGGTGAGGAACATCACCGGCCCTTGTAAAGTACTGCAATGGGTGATGTACTAGATGAGAGAGGCCTCAACATATTTTAAACTACACATATACACACACATTTGCCAGAACTGGGATTAGAACTCCTATCTAACCAGTTATTTGTACTATAGTGGTACAGAGTTATCGCACACACCACAGAGGTTATAGGGCTGAGGCTTGATGAAAGGGACTTCTAAGGTGACTGTTATCTGCAGAACTGCTAAAGGAGGGAAAGGAGAAGTATACTAGGTTTGAATGGACCCAAAATCTTTAGGTTATAAACACGCATACACTTTTACATTTGCCAGGACTTCGGTTCAAACTCCCACCTAGCTAGTTATTTGCACTATAGTGTTATGTAGTTATCACATGTGCCACAGAACTTATAGGGCTGAGGTCTGATGAAAGGAACTTCTAAAGTGACTGATATCTGCAGGACTGCTAAAGTAGGGAAAGGGGAGTTTACTGGGTTTGAATTGACTCAGAATCTTTAATTTATAAGCACACACACATTTACATTTGCCAGGACTGAGATTAGAACTCCTACCTAACAAGTTATTTGTACTAGAGTTTTACACAGTTATCACATGTGCCACAGAGTTTATAGGGCTGAGGTCTGATAAAAGGGACTTCAAAGGTGACTGTTATCTGCAGGACTGCTAATGTAGGGCAGTGGGAAGTGTACTGGGTTTGAATTGATCCAAAAGCTTTAACTTATAAGCACACACACACACTTTTACATTTGCCAGGATTGAGATTAGAACTTCTAACTAATTAGTTGTTTGTACTATAGTGTTACACAGTTATTGCACATGCCACAAGGCTAATAGGATGAGCCCTCATGAAAGGGACTTCTAAGGTGAATGTTATCTGCAGGACTGCTAAAGTAGTGCAATGGGAAGTTTAAATCTTTAATTTACAAACACACACACACTTTTACATTTTCCAGAACTGAGATTAGAAATCCTACCCAGCTAGTTATTTATACTATAGTATTACGCAGTTATCACATGTGTCACAGAGCTTATAGGGCTGATGTCTGATGAAAGGGAGTTCTAAGGTGACTGATATCTGCAGGACTGCTAAAGTAGGGCAATGGGAAGTGTACTGGACTTGAAGTGACCCAAAAGCTTTATCTTATAAACACGCACACTTTTACATTTGCCAGGACTGAGATTAAAGCTCCTACATAACAGAGCTTAGACGGTTGAGGCCTGACGAAAATGACTTCTAACGTGACTGCTATCTGCAGGACTGCTAAAGTAGGGCAATGGGAAGTGTACTGGTTTTGAATGTACCTAAAATCTTTAACTTAAAAACATGCATGCACACTTTTCTATTTGCCAGGACTGAGATTAGAACTACCTACCTAACAAGTTATTTGTACTATAGTGTTACACAGTTATTGCAGACACCACAGAGATTATAGGGCTGAGATCTGATGATAGGGACTTCTATTGTGACATATCTTCAGGACTGCTAAAGTAGGGTGATGGGAAGTGCATTGGGTGGGGAAGGCCTGTTAATTCATAGATCCTACTAACAATTCTCTAAGTGTATGAGCATGCCCTGTGTGACCTTCTATGGTAACTGTGAGACTCCATTCCAGGGATTGTTGTGCTCCATTTTGGTTTGTTTTGTGCTACTGTCATACCTCTCAACCTGTTGGTGCAGGATATTTGGAGATAGCCTATCAAAATGGGGAGACAATGGGCCGTACAGTGATTGTGACTTTTTCTCTCAGTAATGTATGGGTTGCTAGGGTTACAGGGCATGTTTTAGCAGACATCTGACATATATGACATTCAACACTGTCATGCATTGTTTTAGTACCTCGTGACATACCTCCTCAGATCCTCTCAGTGATTTACCAGAGGAATACAGGATGGATGATGCACACACCAATATTATGGGCCAAATGCTATGCATTATTGCACAATCCAACCTGTTCTGAGATGTGTGCCTACAACCAATTGACTGCTGGAGCTGTGGCAATGGTCCAGCACCTTGATGATATATTACAATGGTAGAATATCTGTACATTTCTTTTCTAGCATGGTCTGATTTCCAGTCCATGGTTAGGTAATATAAGTCAGGCAGGATCAGGGTGACAGACAGACTCCAGATAGATTTGTAGGGGATAAGATATGTGGGGGGGGGCTGTCCTAGGTCAGATATGTTGGCCTATAGCTACCAATACTTTGCATAGGGGTCTTCTCAAAGATTGACTGCACTTGGAGGGTCTTGTGTGTGTCAAACTGTTTGATGAGATTGGAAGTGTGTGTGTCTCACATATATGTATGGCCCACCTCATTTTGCTTGGCTGGCCACATTTTGGGGTCAGGATGTTGCATAGGATGAGTGATCAGGGAAGTGTGGGGTACTCCCCATGGCTGTGGGCCATGGTTCTGTGGATGCAGACATGTCACCATCTTCCAGGGTTAGGACTGGCTGCAATGAGTGCATTCCCATGTTTAGACTCCTAGCACTGTCTGTCAACTGTACAGAGTATCACAGAATGTCCAGATTCATGACTCATATATCTGGCTGGTTACCCAAATGAGTGTGGTTTTCATGGAAAAGTGTATTGCAAGTCACTCAGGGTTGAAGTCAGATATTACTGACAGTTGACATTGCAACTTCATACCCTTAAGACATTCCATGCTAATACAATCATTCCATCAACTTTATAACATTATTAGAGCAGTGCTTCAAAGGTGTCCTTCTCTTTGGACCTTTATCACTCATTTTTCATGGCTTTGTCCAGATTTTTGGCTCTCTGATGCTGGTAGGTTTGCTCTTAGCAGTTAACAGCATGGCCTTTCTTTGCATTTTGTAGACTGTGTTATGTTGGTGTTATAGACCCCATGACACTCCATAACAGGGAACTGTGGGTGAGGCATGGGCATTTGCCAGAGGCCTGTAGGCCAGCTGTGACAGATGCAGGCCATCTGTAGCAAGGCAGTGCATTCTGTTGATCATATGTTCCCAGGCTCCCGGCAGTGGACACCCCTGGTATGGTACCAGTAATTTGACTGTGGGTGTTACTGACAATTGTTTTCTGTTCATGTTGAGCCATCACTCTAATTGACAGCTGAATGCTGCTTAACACTAAGGACATGTTACTGCATTTCTATGGGACTATGGGTGGTGGGTGACACATCTGTACAATATACACATTTGCAGAGACTGTGCTATTTGCTTAACATTTTGGTCCCTTTTAGCATAGTGGTGTGCCCTATCTTTGAGACTACATGCATAACAGTATCAATCACAGGTCAGATTGTTCTGGCATAAACATCTGTAGTTTTAGACTTCTTACCTTTCAGAGCCATACTGCCACTGCCAGACCTGCTGTGATATCACTGTGTAAAGCTGTAGGTGGGAATTTCATGGATGTTGCCACGTGGGGGCCTTTGCCAGACATTTCTCTATGGTTTTCTACAGCTGATCTGCTGAGTGAGGCTGGGGTGGGTATGAGACCCCCCACTTTGACATCCCTACATGTGACCTATGACCCCCCACCCAGTTATTTGGCTCACCACATATACTGCAGTGGTATTTGTCAACTAGGGTGGTACTGCATAGTGTGGGTAAGCCAGTACTGGGAATACACTTCCTGCTGTCCCACAGAGCTGTCAGTTGTCTGCTGCTATCTCAATAAGCCACCCATTCCCCTGCATGCTTGCATCAATACCATAGATATGCTATCAGAGCATTCTACTCCATTCATTTATTTTTAAGAAGACTGACTTACCTTGTGCCTGAGGCAGTTGTGAGGATGGTGCCTGAGGACTGACTATGTCAGATGTACACAGTACACTGCTTATACATGGTAAGGTATAGGTGGCATGATGTTTAGCATCTATTTTACTGTGTGTGTGAGTCAGAGAGAGAGAGAGAGAGATCAGTCCCTCGGGCCCTACAGTGTCAGTGTATGCCCTATATGTTGCCTCTTTGCCAAGGACAGGGCATTATGTGCACACCTCCATCTGCCTACAGGGGTAGGCTCAGGATGTTCCTCCTCCAAGTCCTTCTGTGCCTGTGGAGACCTTAGCAATGATGGGGCTGATTGGCCCTTCCCTGTTTTGTTCCTGCTGCAGATGTTTCCACAGGGTCATATTGTGTAGCATGGCACATACTATGAACATGTGTGCACATGTGGCTAGAGAGTACTGCAAGGCTCCTCCGGATATGTCAAGGCAGTGGACCCATGACATGAGCATCCCAAACACATGCTCTATAATGATCCTGGTTTGTGTGTGTGCCTCATTATGGTGTTCTTGTGTGGGTGTGTATGCATTTCTGATGGGTGTCATCAGCCACGGCTCCAGTGCATAGCCAGAATCCCCCACCAGATGGCCATATAGGATGTCCCCACTGGCAAATGCCTGGTACAGCTGTGATGAATGTCAGATGTGGGAATCATGATAGCTTCCAGGGCTGCCAGCACACACATTCATGATAATGCCGTGAGCATCGCACATGACCTGGCAGTTGATGAGGTGGAACCTTTTGTGGTTTAGATAGACCCAACTCTGGTCACTGGGTGGTGCTTTGATGTGGATGTGCATGCAGTCTGTGGCACCCAGTACCCCCGGGTATTCTGCTACACAGTGGAAGAGATGCATATTGCTGGTCCTCTCCTCACAGGTGCTGGGAAGTAAATATGCTCAGCGGCATGTGGTCGCATGGCATCCAGGAACTGGTGGAGTATTCTGGATGCAGATGCCTGTGAGACCCCCATGATATCCCCAGTTGGTCATTGGAAAGTACCTGTAGCTAGTATTCTTAAGGCTACACATACCTTGGCATCCACTAGGATGGGTTGCCCTCTGTTGGCTCTGGGTCTGATGCAAGGCCGGCAGAGCTCACAAGTTGCTAAAGTATGTCCCTGTCCACTCTATAGTGCTCTACTATCTTCAGATCATGTCACCCCTGGTAGGTTACCCTGGGTCTGAATACTCTTCTCCTCCTCCTTGGTCTGAGTTAGTTGCCAGCATTATCCTCTTCAGCACCCTTGGCCTCTTGCACATACTGATAGACCAATGCGACAGCAGCCCCTAACATTTTTTGCTAGTTTTGTCAGTTAAAATTCCCCTGCATGTGTTCACCTATGGTGCATAGTTTGTGGGAAAAAACAGACTGGAAGGTGTTTGCATAGTTTATAGTGGAGTCCTGCAGATGCTGCCTGTGTGATTGGCTGACTTTGAGACATTCCACCTGCCAGCTATTTTATTTGTATTTGAGTGGCTGTATTTTGCTATTTCCCTTTTTTTCCTTTTGCCCCTTCCTATCTCAGCCCCTTTTAAGCCCCGAGGCATGGCGTGCAAACCCGCTGCCTAAACGTAAACAGTGCTGCTATTTCCGATTTTTTTTTTTTTAAGTACCAGTGCACGCCGCGCACACCCATTCAGCTAAGGAAAACAGATTTTAGCAGAAATGGCCCTCCCTGGACATGAACATGCTCTTCATTTCATGGTGTAAGACATTACAGCCTCAGACACCCCCCACCCTTGCTTAGCTGTGCATAGCTAAATGCAAACCCGGGCAATGGAGCTCCAGCAAGCATGGCACACACCCTTTTCATTTTATCTGCTCCTCCTGCCAACACTCTCCTGTTCTAACACCTACATGGTTAGATGCAGTGTGTGGACTTATATTTTGTGATTCAGCAAATTTCCCTTCATTTGCATACCCCACTGCCTTAGTCCATAGTTACTGCTCTGACACGGAGCCTTTCCCCTTGACAACCAGTGTTCTCTGGTAATGTTTTGATTCTGTATGCCATTGACTATAATGGCAAAAATGCAGATTTACCCTAAAATTGAGTTTTTACATTTCTTCTTTATTTATTTTCAGCATGATCCTGTTTGCATGCCACTGCCCTATGCTTAAACGGCCGAGATCAGCCAAAAAATAAAAATATTTTATTTTTTTATTAAATTAAACACTTTCCCATGCCAATGACTATATATTTGGCCATTGGCATCCCTAAAGTTTATAATACATGCTTTTATTTGAGCTGTAATGCCTCCGTTTTGCTATTTGCAGAAATGTGTTCGGTTACTAATCAAACACATTTCTGCAACTAGCACTGTTCCTGCATGGATGCCTGCCTGCTTCCTGAATCACTAATTTACCTCATTTGCATGGTTTTTACCAGCAAATGAGGTAATTAGCATTCGGTTTTCCATCCAGGAACAGTGTCAGCAGGCTCATGCACGTCAGAGCAGCTGTTTCCTGAATCGCTCGGCGGTCATATTCCATGCAGGAATGGCTACACTGTTCCTGCATGGAAAAAAAAGTTTAATGAATCCCAGGGCTTGTCTATTTTACTCATGTTACTCCAAACAATCTATTTAATGATATGTACTATGCACAGGATGGCGCAGTGGTTCAGCGGTAGCGTCACCTCACAGCAAGAGGTTTTCCTATTCGATTCTCGGCTGGGGTGCCTTCTGTGTGGAGTCTGCATGCCCTCCCTGCATTCATGTAGGTTTCCTGTGGATGCTCTGGTTTTCTCCCATGTTACAAAAAGACATGCGTCTGGAGCATTTCTCCCCAGGCCTCCGCTGGAAATTGCCTTCTTTCCAAGTCGGACTTTCCCGGTTAACAAATGTTAAATCAAATACTAACTAGATTTTCATTTCCAACATTCTCCAGTTGAAATGTCTCAACTTCCAATTGTTTTTCATGTTTTCTTCGTAAGTAGGTGCCATGTATCTGAATTGCAAAACGACTCTGTCAGCTTGTGCTATGCATTTTATAAGGAGATAGTCTAGTTATTGCTTTATAAATTTTAATCTCTAGAAAAAGCATATCTGTTTATTTCCCATTTGTTTCTTGACAAATTTCAACACAGTCATTTTGGGATAGCTTTCCCATGAAATCTTCTTAGGCATTTTTATGATATTCTGTATAGCCATATAATCTATGGACATTTCTTTCAGTCTGAAAATCTAACTAATTTATCTACATATACATATTTAGCTTCAATAAGTTTTAATCAGACCTGAAAAAGTAATTGAAACAATATCCAGTCATAGGTTCATATGTTCATAGGTTGGTATTAGGCTATTGGCCCTAGGGCCTATATAAGCCTAGCCATAAAAATTCCCTGGCTATGTCATCCAACAGTATTTACTTCCCTGGACCCTGTATAGCAGGGTGACTGACATGATCCCTGTGGTGAATTTCCTATCTCCCATCCAATTATCAAGGTTCCTTTTGAAAAGGGCCAAAGATGTGCTCTGCTTGACATGTAGGGGCAGTCTATTCCAGAGTATGGGGAGTCTTTGGGTCAGGAACCTATCCCTCCAGCATGTTTTGTTCATTGTGATGACAAGGTTTAGATCCCTGGAGAGTGTGTCTTTGAGGGATTGGGATTTCTTTAAGTGTAGCATGTCCAACAGCCCTGGGTTTGACATGGCCTTGTATGTTAAGCAGAGATTGCCTCTGAGTAGATGATATGTAACAGAGTTTTTTTAGATAGTCAGCATAGGGCATCTGCTTTAGGCCTGTGATTCTTTTAGTGAGGTATTTCTGCGGCCTTTCCAGTTGTTGCAGATGTCTTGAGAGGTACATACCAAATGGGGCATTATATTCTATAATGGGTCTAATGAAAAATGAGTACAGTGGGACAATCACCTCCTCTTTTCTGGATGAAAAGCTCTTAGTGATGAGGTGTGCCACATAGAAGGATTTCCTGACTGTTGTGGTGATGTGGTTATCAAAGGTGAGATCACTGTCCACCTGTGTCCGTAAGTATCTTATCACACTTTTGGTGTTTAGAGTACTACCACCTATGTGGTAATTCATGGGTACATGTTTTTTCCAAAAGGGGATGACTATACATTTCTTGGCATTGAGCTTGAGCCAATGGATCTGGCACCAAGCATCTGTTTCTGTAAGGCCATTTTGTAGAAAATCCACTTCATTTGTGGATTCGATAATGGCTCCCAGTTTGCAGTCATCTGCGAACTTTGTTAGACAGAGTCCCTTAGTGTTGGCCTGTACTTCAGAAAAGTAGATGCAAAGCAAGAGCAGTCCCAGGACTGAAGCCTGAGGTACTCCACTTGTCACTTGTTTGGAGCTGGATTTGGAGTCGGCTACTTTTATAGTGTGGGTTCTTTCAGTAAGCCAGTTGGTAACCCATCGAGTGACGTTGGGGTTAATGCCCAGTTTAGTAAGTGGGGGATGGTGTCAAAGGCCTTGGTGAGGTCCAGATAGGCTGTGTGGACCCCCTTTCCCTTGTCCACAGCTCTGGAGACTGATTCAAAGAAGTCAATTAGGTTCAGGAGACAAGATCTGCCCTTCATGAACCCAAACTGTGTGGGGTCCAGTGTTTGAAGGTTGCCAATGTCTTTGTTTATATGTTCTATGATAATACGTTCCATGGCTTTGCAGATCAGGCTTGTCAGACTGATGGGGTGGTAGTTCCCGGGATACAAGGTGGATCCCCCTTGTGGAGTGGGATAACTGTAGCTGTGTGCCAATCAGTGGGCACAAAGTGAGGCAATGATTACACATGACACTAAGGTGAGATGCCAGTTCATTTTGTAGTTCATGTAGTACACAGCCTGGGATGTAGTCTGGTCCCATGGATGCTGTATTCTTAGCTTTGGAGAGTGCGTTTTTTACCTGTGTGGCCGTTATTACCGGAATTTGGCAATCTTTTGGTATTGAGATGGGCCCTTAAGGGGATGAGAGGGGGGTGAAATTTGCACTGAATCGATCTGCCAGGATATTGACAATATCCTTGGGATCAGTATATTTAATGCCATTCTGTTGTAGCTCAGAGCAGATCTGAGCATTGCCATTTAGATTCTGGTCTATATTAGATAAACAAATGCTTAAATGTTCGAATCTCTAAAGGTCGACCTTTAGAGATCGAACAGTAAAGTGTTCGAATATCTTTAAAAATTAAAAAAAATAAATAAAAGTGAAGCAAAAAAACTAAAGGGTGTAAGCAGGGGGGCAAGCCCCCCTGCATACCCCATGTGGGAGGCTTAAATATACCAACTCCAAGATCGCTCTACAGTGTAGGGAATGGGAAATTTCCCGTTTCCGCTCTGCCGTGCACTAAAGTGCGATCTCGGAGTTGGTATATTTAAGTAGGCAGGATGTGGGGGGCACAGGGGGGCTTGCCCCCCTGCTAAAACCCTTTCAGTTTACCTTTTTTTTCTTTCTTTTATTACATTTTCGAACACTTAAATGTTAGATCTCTAAGGGTCGACCTTTAGAAATTTGAACATTTAAGCATTCGTCAATGTAATATAGATCCTTAGATTCTTGATAGTTATAGAATGCCTTGGGGTTGTCTTTAGAATCTTTGGTAATTTTATTTTTGTAACTAGCATTGGAGGATTTTATGAGGGATTTCAACTTCTTACTGAGGCTGGAAAGGAAGTTTTTTGCATCCTGGGATTTTCCTCTTTTCTGCAACAGTTTCTTCCTTTTGTTGTAAAGTTTGTTTATGGCAAGGGACCACCAGATTGACTTCCTTTTTTTGGAGGCAAGCGTCTTGGTTCTATTGGGGATGGCATGATTCATGCATTAGTGGACATGCTCATACAGTGCCTTAATGTAGGATTCAGCAGTTGAACTTTCAGTTCCCAATTGCATGGGTGCCATGAAGTTTGTCACTTCTGACTTGAGTAGCATGAAGTTGGCTTTGGAGAAGTTTTTTTTTTTATGGAGGTTTCCTTACTGGGAGGTGGGAGTGGGATGTGGATGTCAAGGGTGATTAGCTTATGGTCAGACCTGACCAATGAGGGGGTGACCATAGGTGTGGAACATCGATTTCCCATGTTGGTAATGACCAGGTCTAGGATATTAGAGCCCCTGGTGGGACTAAGGTTAGTTGATCCAGGGTGTTGGAATTTATGAATTCCAAGAACCGTTGGGCAAAGGTGTTGGTACATGAGTAGTTTTCCCAGTTAATGGCAGGGTAGTTGAAATCACCCAGTATTAGGTAGGGTGTTTGGTTGTATCTTAATATTTTACAGTATGTTTATAAAGGTGTAGTGAGAATCTTGGGGCATGGTGGGAGTTCTGTAGCAAGCTACAGTTTGGATTGGAGTCTTACCTAGTGTTAGTTCCTCCTAGAGAATTTCAGATGCACTGTGTTGGGCAACTAGCCTGGTGTTGTGAATATCCCTGGTGAATATGGACACTCTTCCACCTTTAGTGTTTAGGTCCTGGTTTGGTGGCCAAAAAATGTGGTAAGAGTTGTAGCCTGGTATTACAGGGGTGCTCTCTGGAGCCTTGAACCAGGTCTCAGCTACTGCACAGATATCAATGTTCTCCATTTTTTAGAAGTGCCTTGAGAGAGTGCATTTTGAGGTTTAGACTTCTAGCATTGAGTAGCATTACCTTCAGATTTTGCATGCTTGGACCTGTTACGGTGGTGGTTTTGTCCTTTGAACTTTGCCTAAAAAAGACACTATAGGGGTGGCAAGAGCCTTAGCCAGTAACATGAATCCCAGGGGTGACAGGTGTAGGCCATCTCTGGCAAAGCATCGTGGTCTGTTGATCATGTCATCCCAGGCAGACAGATACTGGATCCCCTTTGAATGACACCAAAGGCATAGCCAATTGTTGAAGTCAATCATTTTGTCTTTATACTGTGCTATCATTCTGGGTGAAGGCAGGATGCTACTCAGGGCTATGGTCGTACCTGCCTGGGCCACATGATCTGAGAGCCCTTCCATGTCTCTTTTCATGAAGTCCAGCGAGGTACGTCACAAGTCATTCACTCCAACATGAAAAATGACAGAGTCATATTTGTACTTGTTGTGGAGTGACTTGAGTGCATGCATTATGTGGCGGATCCTGGCACCTGACAGGCAGCTGACTGTAATTTTCTCCTTGTTCAGCCTGGTGAGTGGGACATCAGTGTGCCTGACAATAGAGTCACCTATGACTAAAGTGTTGGGTATGTTGTCTTGCCTTGGGGGCTGTAGTTGGGTGGCACACTGGTGTTGTTAGCTATGTGACACTTTGGTTGTGATTGGTGTTTGCGTTTCAGCTTTAGAGATCCTTGTTGCTTGGGCAGGTTAATGTTAAGGGCATCCACATATGTAGGTTTAGTGTTGCTATGTGTGGGTGTTGGCATTATGGCTTTAGAAGGGCTATGTGTTGCTTGAGGTGTAGTGCGAGTGTTAACCTTCTGCTCTTGACTGTCTAGCACAATACTGGGTGGAGAAAGCTTTGCTTCAAGTTTGGCTATGTAAGTGCATCTCTCACAGGTTGTAGTGTTGGGTGGTAGGAGGAGAGGGTTGTCTGTGTACATGAGGCAATTGCTGCATTTCCCCAGTATGCCCAGATTCAACTGGTGGACAGGAGAAATCACCGGAAGCTGACCCTTGGACATATCTGGTTTGGTGTTTTTTTTTGTAAAGTACAAGAGCTGTTTTCCCTTACCATAGCAAGGTACTTTGCAATTATAGGCTGTTTAGTGGCTACAATTAATTTCTCCTTATTAACAAGAAGAGTTGAGTGCTTGTATCAGTTTAAGACTTCCTAGTGCTTTCCAGAAGGTTTTAAAGCAAGTGCTAGTCACAGGGATGCTTAATGGTAAGATGAAAAAAAAAGGTTTCTCCTAAACACTGCAGTATGCACTAGAGGAGTTAGATGTGAAAGTAGGTAACTTACATTTTACCTGTCTAAAAAGTTAAGTTTTAGAGGAGAGCCACTATTTTTAAAACAGTGAGATAGATTGAATGGGGTGGTCACTTTTGTATTCTTGTACTATGGAATACAGTAGGATGGCCAATAGATTTAAATAGTTGAAGGGGAGTGATTTCACAAAATGATAAGTTTGTGCTTACTCACACAAGCCAGTAAAACAGAGAGGAAGTGAAATATATGGTCAAATTAACATAAGGGGAAGGCAACTATAAAGACAGTGGTGTTTACTAACCGGGTGGAAGGGTGGGGAAAACATTTCTGCCTGACTCACAAGAGACAGAGCTGTGGTCCCTTTTTAAGTTTTAATATGCAGTTAAAAGGAGAATACAAATAAAGCATAAGATAAATAAAACAAATCATAGTATTCAAAATAGAAAAAGGCAATAAAGTATTACAACAAATAAAAAGCAAACTAACCTTTCCCTCACAGCAAAGTGTACCAGAGTCTGGGTGAGCCTTTCTAGTAAAGTTCTGAAATGTTTTATTTTACCCCTTAAATAGAAGGTTTAGTTCCTAGCTTCTCCCCCTCAGTTCACAAATGATTAACCTCAAGTGACCTGTTCTATTGACCTGTACTAATTTCTGCCTGACTCACAAGAGACAGAGCTGTGGTCTCCTTTCAAGTTTTAATATGCAATTAAACGCAGAATACAAGTAAAACATAAAGTAAATAAAACAAATCACAGTATTCAAAATAGAAAAAGGCAATGAAGTAATGCAACAAATAAAAAGCAAACTAACCTTTCCCTCACAGCAAAGTGTAGCAGAGTCTGGGTGAGCCTTTCTAGTAAAGTTCTCCATGTTTTGTGGACTGATAGTGGCCATGACTACTTTCCTTCCACACGGAGTCCCTTTCCATGTACTCCCCCTCCCTCTGCAACTATTTTCATTCACTCATCAGCAACGTTTCCCATTCTTATGAAATAGAATGGCAATTCCTTATTTCCCTCCACCCAGCATGGGATCTGTATAAAAAATGTCTTCTGAATAAATTTTTATATCTTAAACCATTAGCTTATTTTTTCTGTTGCAGAACTGTTTGTGCCCTTTCCCTTTTAATATTTATTATATCCCTCCCCTCTTTTAATTGGTATGAGCTCCCCCTGTATCTCATGTGATAATGTTAACATTATGATCTTGTGTTTTGGTTTATACTTGCTGTGTTTATGATGTATTTCAGTTCACTCGACTTGCTTAATATGATGAGTGTGTTGCATTCCCTTACTTCCAGAATTAATTGTCACAAACTCTAAGATCCTGTACGGTGAGCTAGAAGACATTACCTTTGATGCTGACCTACCTACCCTCTGGGGTACAGAAACCAATTGACAAGATGTAAGAAGATGATGCCTTAAATCCTTTAATTCCACTGAAATGCATATTTATAGGTGCATAGGCCTCTTTGTAAAACCAGTTAAGTAGTACCACAAGACATAATGCAAGGCAAAAAACTGCATAAGATTGCCAATTTGTATTGAAATAAAAGAGCATACCAATGTCCCAGGTCTGATAAATACAGTGATCAATGTTAATCCTTACTTTAATGCTGCATCAGATAACCAGAGTTAATTTTAGATTCCTTATACTAAAGATTCATTTCACCACGCCAAGCCTATTAAATGTCCAAAATCTATTATAGACAGCGTTCCAACAATTACAGCTACTTGAAGCAGAATATTGGGGAATCATGGATGTTTGTGCTCCAATGTTCATAAGTGATCAATTTCTGACCCAGTGGTTTGTTGTAATAAATTAATTAAACAGCTTGAACAATTAATGCTCTATTTTACTATTTGTTAGATATAGTACTTCAAACATTTGGACATACATTATATTACGCTGTATACTTACATGAAGTTTAATGGACAAAAATGTTATTATACTGTATACTTACATTAAGTTTAATGGACAAACATTATATTACACAGTATACTTACATGAAGTTTAATGGACAAATATTACATTACACTGTATACTTACATGATGTTTAATGGGCAAACGTTACATTACACTGTATACTTAATGTGAAGTTTAATGGACAAACATTATATTACACTGTATACTTACATAAAGTTTAAAAAATGTTCTTTGTTAATTTTGAGCTTCTACATGCAGACATATAAGTGTCCCTCTTCTCTTAAACTTTATGTATCAGATTCTTGCTTTACTGGCCTAGTCACAATTATTGTACACAGTAGCATACAGTAAGTACTGTATTGTGGACGCACTCTAGACATTAGGGTGATTTGTGTATAGTAATCAATATAATGTCTGGTCATACACGTACAGTGTGACTTCACAATTACTCATGAATCAGATCTTGCATGCAGGACATGCATTACCTTTGTGCATATTCATGGGTCATCAGGCAGCTTTAAAAAGACACATTTCATATAGCTACATTGCCCACAACAGATTTCACTGAGACAAATCTAAAGTGATGTGTGTTGTTGTTGACATTCCCTTTATCTATGAACAGTGTGTATTTGAGCATTATATAAAACTTTAAGTACTATGTTTTATATATGTAACTTCTTTTGAATGAAGTAATAAACATTTAAATAATACAATATAATAATGTTTGCAATGGCAAGTGCAATAAACATTGTCATGCACTTAGCAAAAGCTTACCCCTTCAAAAATTAAATAAACTCATATTGTGTTAAAAAAGTACTTAATATAGTACAGAGAAAGCACCGATGGTTTTCCTGCAGAACTTCATCACATAACTATGGCAGGACCAGTCTCATCATTGTTTTACCAGCTATGAATGCAGATTCCCACCTCTCCTTTCCTCTAGAGTACTCTATGCAGAAGCAGTTAGGTCAGGCTCTGTATGTCACTTGCATGCAGAAGTCACTACCTGTCCAGCATTTCATTACAGTTCAATACAGGAAGTAATGGATGTCTATAGTAAAAAGGTAAAGTATGCCAAAAGTTTTTTTTTTTCATATATGCTAGGAGTACACGCCATCATGAAAGAAGGTAGCAGTAAAAACTTCTCAGTGTGGAGGAAGTTGGTTATGAGCACTGTGATGTTCTTTTTTTTCTGTTGTAAACTGATACAATATAAAGATGTAAGATAACAGTAATGACTGGGACTTGTGTGGCAAACCTGTTATCTCATTGTAATTACCACATAAGACATAAAATAACCTTCAGAATAATGGCTGAACATAATCATCATCCATAGAGGATGAAATGGAGCATACAGGTGGCTTGTATAACATCTCATGGCAGAGGATGATTCATAAGGGTATCGGCCTCTTTTGCCATGGCACAGGACAAGTACGGGATCTGTTTCGACTACAGCTGTCACTGGACATACTGCATTGTACCACTTTGCGAGCCAATGCATGGATTTGGTTGTCCTGATGCATTGCTGTGCTCATAACTCATACAAACATGATTCTATTCTTACAATCACCAATGAACATTCACTGACAGAAAGCCAAATCAAAAACAATGATTTATACAAAAAATCATCTGAAAGAAATAATCAAAATATAAACAAATGCATTACATTTGTGACCATCAAAAACCATGGAAAACTTTGTTTTTGCATAGGGGCTTTGTCCTTGACACCCCTGTTGGGGGCCTCCACTCATACCACCTGAACTTAAGTAAAGTACCCCACAGTTGCACAATTGTGAAGAGCAGGGAAAAATCTGAATCATATTACAGTTGCTCTACTGAACTGTGACTGTGATTGAAAGTTACCAAAAAAGTCAGCACATAATAATTGCATTCATTGATTAACCAATGGCACCCATTTACAAATATGTATATATGTGTATGTGTGTGTGTGTGTGTGTGTGTGTGTGTGTGTGTATACATATATATATATATATATATATATATATATATATATATATATATATATATATATATATATACACAAGCATACACAGACACACACAAACACACATGCACACACACACGCGCACGCGCGGATACACATATATAGATATATGTGATTTGCAGTGACTTTCTACTAATACTGCTGCCTATTTGTGGTATGTTGAGCATATCAGGATTAATGAAGCCTTTTTTTTTTTTTACTAGTGAGGTACCCTCCTTAATTGTGTATATCAAATGCAGTATGTACAACAATTCACATCTGTGATTCATAGATACAGAAAGCCATTTCCCTACCGCCTACAAACCTGAACTCTTATTCTGTCGAATATGTATGTCTATATTCCAGAGGTTATTCGGGCTTCTATTAATTGCAAAGGGTTCTGGTATGTAGATTTCCCCATCTACCAACACTATATAATTGCACACCACAATTGTGGATGCTGCTTATACTAAATATTGTGCACTTGCACTTTTGGCAGTTTTGCATACATAAATACATATTTTTCTGGCTTTGTCCAGCCATATACATTTTATATGTGCAAATTCATTTCCTATATTTTGCATGTTATAAATGATTTATTTTGCCACAGCTTCCACAGCAGGCTATTTCTTTTATCATACTTATAACTATAAATTTTGCAGAATATATCAACCACAGGATTCTCAAGCTTTTCATCCTTCTTATACACTCACAGTTTATTTTTTTACTGTTTCCCTAGTTTTCTTGTTCCCTGCCTCATATGCAGTTTTATGCAATTATAATTCCTCTGTGAGGTCATTCAGCTGAAATGAAGCAATTTCATACACTCGGGCTTAATTCACTTTACAAAAAATACATTTGTTTCTTGAAGTAGTCTGCCTCTCATCTGGTCATTGCGTATGCTAGATGCATTTCTTTCACTTACTAATGAATCACGTGACTTACCAAATTCACCATCAATGGCTCAATTCATTAATTCAGTGGTATAAGTCTTAATCTCTCTGTGTGAGGCCTTATACCCTCCTAAGGAGCAAATTGCAGACAGGCATCAACATTTTTCTTCTCACCTCACAGTAGCTGAAACATTTTTCTTTTCACTAAACCATTCAATACCAGGTCAAGTAAAAGGTTATAAATGTATTGCAGTTTTTCTTTAATTTGGCTTAACTTCAAAGATAATATATTTAGGATCAGGTTGTGAAATCAGAGTCCTAACGTTAGTACACTGCCTGGGAAGCAGGAAATGCAGACATTTCACCTATGAAATAATCTCAGTATAAGCTTTCATGTTAAGCGTCTGCACTGTGAAAATGAGGTAAGCTGCAAAGCGGTAGGAAAAAGCTAATACAGGTTTAGAGGTACGTTATTATTGGTGGGTAGTTGTAGGGTTAGGAGAGATGGTAAGAGCATCTTTCATCTTCCCTTCAAGAAATAAACTAGTCGTACCAATTGAATATTGATGAGGGATTATTTTAGGTCTTCTAACTTTCCTAATGCTTGTGACTGAAAGGGATAAAAGATTATAGGAAAATGTGATTATTTATCCTTGCAACAACTTGGGGTTGATGAAAACTTATCTATATAGACAGAAAGCTTTATCCTGTTAATATAGAGGAATTCTGATGAGTGGATGGGAGATCGTAGGTTTACCCCGGGTATCACTTCTGTGTCACTGTTAGACAGAGGCACAGTATACTAACCTCAAAAAAGGGCATAGCAAAATTAATTTAAAATGGGTGGCGAAAGCTAAACACACTCTGGCTAGGCTTATAAATGTCCTGGGGCAGATAGCCTAGTATGAACCTATGAACCTATAACTAGGCATTGTTGAATGACTGTATTGCTGATTTCAAAACAGGTGATTACCAAAGGTAATTTGAGATAATAGTTGATATGTGTTGTAAAACTTTAGTAAAAAATGTAAAATGCAAATTTGGCTCAGATATTTTCTTATCACTCACCACCTTACCGTCTAGTCCTGCTAATGTGCACAGCAATTTATGGGCTGATTGCAGTCAAGTGCTATGCATGCATAATATGTGGTACTCAGAGGCAATAAAACAAATTGCTGGCATGCATAAGGGGATTCATATACAGAATACAAATCAATACTAGCACACAATTTCTCTACATAGCAAAGCCAAGTAGTGATATCTGCTTTTGGGGGCAAAACAAGCACCTACTTTTCTGGCTGTACTTGTAAAATATGTACAGTAAGAGATCAGATTGCATAACATACCAGTCTACTCTACTATAAACTCCAAACTAAAAAACAAAACCAATAAAACAGAAAAATAACGGCACCAACTGCAGTCAGGGTACTCTACTATCTCCATAGTTATGCTGAGGACTTTGTGTATGTGACATACTTGATTGTAGATATGTCTACTTCCTAGGTAGACATGTAAAGTAATAATGCATATTTTTAAGAAGGAATACACCATGTTTACCATATGGGAACACAGTCACAATACTTAGGTGAAATTGCATATTATGGTTGATTGAAAGATTGTGGGAATTCAGAAAACTGAAGCAGTTGGACGGCTCTTTTTTTACTTAAATACACAGATCAATCAATTAAGGCTTAGCAGTAATGGATTCAATCTATAATTGCTATACCAGACTTCAGGTCTCCTTTAATTTTCTGGATCATGTTGATATTGATAGCAAATTAAGTAATCAGATCAAATTTTCTTTTCCTCTTATTATGGACTTCACCTTATCTTAGAGTCGTACCTCTCAAATGACCAGAATTCTGTAGAACGCCCTGATATTACCTTTTAGTTTTGTCCTGTCTCTTGTAAAACATTTAATTTTCCTGGCAAACCATTGAATGTTAACAATGTCAGACATGAGACTATCATACTTTTTCCATTCTCTAGCATATTTTGGCTTTGTTATTAAATCTTGAGCAACAAGGTTCAGAGGTGTGTCTGAAGTGTCCACAATTATTCTTATCCCAGCTAAAATATACAATCCCTCCATCATGCCTCAGCTCTTCCAAGTCTTCTGAGCTGAATCAGAAGTGCCTCTACAACTGGATCATCAAACTCTTCAACCTGCCATAAATGTTTAAGCCAGGAGACTCCTAACAAGAACCACTACTGCTACTATTACATGCAGGTCCATTCATTCTGTCACTACCACACTATGTGACCATAGGTAAGGATGGATATGCAGAGAGACTGGAAAATTAAATATTTTATTTGAGAATCCATCTGTGGCTTCACCACTATGGACAGATTTAGCAGCCACTATTCTACTCCAACTGGTGGTATCCTACTCTCCCTTGTCATCACATGTAAATGTGACTTCAAAATACTGAAACTCCTCCACTAATGGCAGCTGTTTATCCCCCACACCCGAAGAAAGCAATCCACACTTTTCTACAAGGATTATCATAACTATTTTATTCCAAGTGGTTGACCCCTTTGCACTAAGTAGAAACTTTTCTAAGTGTACATTGGAGTCAATGATGTGTGAATCCAAAATGCCAGCTTCATCTGCATGGGAGCCTACTTTACCAGCCATACTCTAAGAGATGTACATCAGGTAACAGCCTTTTTGTACATGCATGCTTAAAGATGTAGAACAGTTGCAATATATGGCACAATTTAAATTTATCTGAAGTAGATGGTTACATTATGCTAGCAAGTAAGAGAGCAGACAATTTAGCAGAAAGGCTAGCATTCACCTCAGACCACAAGAGGAGATCCACTGGTGATTATCTCAATAAGGGATACCTTGTCCAAAGAAAATGGTTTCCAAATGTAACTAGGAGGAGAAACTATGACAAAAACAATATCTTGTAGAAGCATTGAAATTGACATACCTTGTAAAGTACAGTATGCACATTGGGAGTTATTTTGTATTACCAATGCTGAACTTACCAATGTCTAACTTAACAACTGCACACTCCCACTGCACTGTATTACTGCCATAACAAAAATGCATTAGAAGTCTAATTTAAAGGATTTTGTAAGGGGCATTAGCACCCAACATTCTTGTACCCTGTTGCACTATGGAAGTTGCTAACCACCTTCCCATTTCCTGCTGCTGAGATTGCACCAGTTCAGAAGAAAAGGACATACATTTCTTATCTTCACTTTTCTACAAATGGATACAGCCTCAGAAGTGCTATATATAGAGATTAGGGCTGAGGTGGCAAGAGTCTCCGTACTGAGGTTGATTGCAGGGGACTACTGGAACCTGCAAAAAAAGGTACAATTAATACATCACAGCAGTCTACTGGCTGGTGGTAAAAACATTTGCAATACATCTCGTACAAAATGTTTTGCTCTTTGTAGGTTCAAGTAACATATATATTAACATATCTGCCATGGCATAAATGCAGCTATATCTGATCAGCTGACCAGGATGCATGTGATTATTTCAGTTACATAACCTGGACCATCCTGCTACTCTTCATATACTAGTGATCCTCTTATCTACAGTGTGTCATGTGTCCACGTGAGCCATTTAAGTGAAGGTCAAGTACTTGTACAAAGACTCTTATAATACTGAGCCAACAGAAGTGAAAGACTACAAGAAAGAATGCAGAAGTTGTCAAGCCTGCATAAATGTAGTTTGATTAAATGTATCTGTTTTATTTCCGTTTACTGGTGTAAGAAACTAAAAGATGTGAAATAGTTAATCAATGTTAGGCAAAAAAATTTAGCCTCTTAAGTGCATAACAGTTAAGGCATGAGTTGAGAATCCTTATATACGTGAATTATTTAATACAAAATGTGTTTTTTTTTTTCCATTTAATGGTATGTGTAACATGGTTTACTATCAAATATCTGAATATTCTTACATCAAACATACAGGATCTCAAGCTGGAAACATTGAAATCCACCATACTGATCAGGTACAACCCTGAAATTGTACCGTGAATCACCCTCATGCGAACACAGAAACAATGCTGCCGTGGGTCCTACAGGGGGGACAAGTCCAGGATTCATTATTGTGGTTTTCGGTATGGGTAGATTTTGATGTTTTTGCCTCGAGATCCTGTGTATTTGATGTACATATTGTGACTCTAAACCTATGTAACATGTATTTTAAAGAAACAAAAATATGTGAAACAATTAACTTGAGATTGCAAACAACACTTTAGATAAATGTAAAAAACAACGAACTATCAGGTATAATCCAGGAAAATACATTTAATAAAACGTAGTTCTACCAATAACACCAAAAACAGCACTCTAGCATCTCAGCTTAACATAAGCCTTCAAGGAGTACTAACTTACAAAAAAGCAAGGTCTTAAATACTCACAGTTGCCAATCAAAACATTAATTAATCAATTAACATCAATTAATATAAAAGCTTTTAAAGATACAATATACTCATTTAAATTACACATTTCCAACAGCAGTCTGTATTCATACCCTGTGGAAGTATATAGGATGTGAATTTATAGTACCCACTTTTCCTAGAATAAATCAAATTAATTTTCAAACTACAGGTAATTATCAGTGCACTACTGAGAGGGTGATCTATGCAATCAAGTGCAATTGTGGCAAATAGTATATAGGTCAAACTAAATGGATGTTTAAAAATAGGTTAACATAACATTTAAGAGACATAAGGCAGGCTAAAATGGAAAGTCCTTTGGCTCAACATTTTAAACAATTTCATAACAGCAGTCTTGTTGGTCTAAAAGCCACTATCTTGGAACAAATAAAGGGAGATAGAAATAGTGAATCAGTTAGAAAGATCCTACTTTATAAGGAAACACTGTTTATTTTAAAATATGGTACTTTGATTCCACAGGGTCTGAATACAGACTGCTGCTGGAAATGTGTAATTTAAATGAGTGTATTGTATCTTTAAAAGCTTTTATATTAATTGATGTTAATTGATTAATTCATGTTTTGATTGACAACTGTGAGTATTTAAGACCTTGCTTTTTGTAATTTAGTACTCCTTGAAGGCTTATGTTAAGCCGAGGCACTAGTGTGCTGTTTTGCACAACATACTTGTAGCACTGACAAGCAGATTAACTTTGGTAAAATCAGCAGCAAGTTACATTTAATACTTCACTGGCTTCTACACACTGGTCAGTTTCAGATGAATTCTTGACTGAATCCTCCAAAATACTTTAAGTAAATATAACTTTAAACAAATAAGGGAAACAAAAATAATTTCTTAATACAAGGCTTCAAATTAAAGTTCCTGATATAGACATTAGTATGCTTATAATTATTTGTGAAAATTGTTGTAGGTAAGTATTGATTTACTTTTACAAGAACTGCTTCAACTATTCTATTACAGGAAAAAAAAAACGTGTCATATTTTCTTAAAGTTACTTAGCCATCTACAACCAACACACTAAATTGAGCTAGAGCTATACTATTATTTTTGTGGGGAGTGCACCCCTTTACACCTCAAAAAGTAGGTGTCACGTTCCTTTCTCTAACATTAATTATACCAAATTCAAACTTATACTTCTTAAAATATTCAGAATAGTTGATTTTAATGAAAATAATTTTGTGGCATAGATCTTTTACGTTTGATTTATGTGCTTTTATTTGGTATTTTGAGGTTGGAAAACTTACTTTGAGCTTCCAATGTTTTTGCCCTTCATTATCATGGATTCAGTTTTGCATACTTCCTTTTTTGATGTTGCATTTGTATTAAGCACATATTCAATGGCTATCAGCAATACAGGTGTAAGGCAAACTTAATATAAGAAGAGTACTGTCACAAATATATTTACAGCAGATGCCCCACACTAATTTTCAGCTTTACATGTTATTCAGAACAATGGCACATATGGTGTCAAGAATTACTTTGCCTCTCCCACCCCATGAACAATGCGGTACTTCCATTGTCTCACACACACACACACACACACACACACACACACACACACACACACACACACACACACACATGCGCGCACACAAAATGCTGTATCCACAACTCTTACTTTGGATATAGATGGTGGTACATAATGGCTGGAACAATTGACAGTGTTACTAGGCCCAGTGAGATGTCTGCAAAGTTTAAGGACAATGATATGAGCAGTGAAGAAAATACTATAAGAAACATTAATACCATTTAGTCACTTGTACATCTAGGTGCATAGACCTGTTAATAGCATTCCACCACTGGCACACCTGTGTTGGCCATATACCACAGCCTTCTGCACCACCTAGGATGCAGGCCTACCTCTTGGACATAGGATGCCTTTTCCTTGTTTGATATACATGAAGTTACAACATCTATGGACACTGCCTTCCTGCACTTTACCATGCAGCTAATGTAATAACAGAATGTGCAGACTACACCCTTAGCCTCATTCATGGTGGCTATCTTGTGGAACATGAATGTCAGTAGGAATTTCTTACACATCACATTGATGCAATGCGAATGTAGACCTGAGAAGGTTTAACTACTTTTCAGATAGGTTGTGAATCTTTAAGCAGGGCTTCTGTACTTTATGTCGTTTATAAGGGGCTATGAATGAGTTGTGACAAAAAAGTTTCCTGAGTTGGCAACTCCACGTTCATCTAATGGCATGAACACTGAAAGGGTGGAAAGTTGAGGATGGGTGTGATGGATCAACATCAACTTGTCCATCCTTGGTCTAAGGAGGCAATTATATACGCCATGTTAGCAATGCCTACCATGAAGTGGGTGATCTCTCATGGTAGTTGCCAAGCAAATGCCTCTGTTGGAAAGAATGTGAGTGCAAATGATTAATGGAAGCCACTTGGTAGTGTCTTTATTGGCAGTAGGTGATTTAATCACATTGGCTAATGTTGATGTGACAACCCAACAACCATATAAAAATGATAAAGTGGGACTGATGTTTATGATGATGATTGTAATGATGACAATGATGATGATGATGATGATGACATTTATGGAAACAGGCATAACTCTCCTTGGGCAGGCAGGTTTTCTGAGTCCACAAGCTGCCTACCTGGAAGGCTCTAGATAGTGTTGGGCAAGAGCCTCCACAATATCAGCATCTGGCCTTCCTGTGAATGTTTGACCATTGCCTTCCAAGGGAACGAATAGGCTGATAAAAGCCCTATAAATGGAAACAAATAGGCTATGGAGCTGTGGTTCTGTGTAGCTGTCACCTGTGGTGCCAATATTGGTTTTAGCACAATATTACTTTCTCTGTATTTTTATTATTTCAGATGAGGTGTCACATTACCTAACAATAACACACACACACACACTAACCTGAGCATCCTCCCTGTAGTCATCTTACCACTCTGCATGGAATGGTAGAGGTCTTCCAGATGTCTTGTGTGTGTCACATAGCTGGAGATATGTTATGCATACAGACTACATGTGAATGCAGATACATGCAAACCCAGCAATTTGGGTGTCACTTTCTAAGTGTGTATATCTATGTATATACATGAGTACACATACTTTATGTTCATCAAATGATCATGATATGTGGAAATGTCAATTGTTTACATTCAAATGTCCATCAAAGGGCATGCACATACTGTTCCATAGATACTATGATTATTACATGTTATGAGCACAAATATTAGTGCCTTGCTTTATTCTTTGCACAGTTGGATGTATCATGAATGATACAAAAAAGTTCCTGGAATTCATAAACTCAAATGCCATGGAACAACTAGTCACCATCCCCACAAGAGGAGAAAACATACTTGATTCATCATCACGAACATGGCAGCACAATGTTCAACACCGAAGTATACCCTCACTGGTGAGATCAGATCACAAACTAATCTCTCGCTGGAGGTCCTCATCCCACCCCCACCTGAAATAAAAAGACCACAGTAAAGAACTTCTCGAAAGCCGACTCACACTTCCTAAAGACTAGTGTGGTCTCCTTTAAGGCCCCCGAGCGGGCAGAAAACAGTACTCAAGCCGCTGAATCATTTTACAAATGCCTTCTACCAGCACCTGCAGGACTGCATGGATAAGGCAATCCCAAGCAAAACAAAGACTTTTTGTACCAAAGGCAAGCGTCCAGTCTGGTGGACCCCAGCCATAAACAAACTCTACAACAAAGGAGGAAGCTACTACAAGATAGAGCAAAATCCTTAAAAGGTAAGACACCCTTGATCACTATAAGTAAAAACTAAGAGCTCTCATAAAATCATCCAAAGCAAATTTTGAGAGAAAAATAGCTAAAGACTCAAAAGACAATCATAAGGCCTTCTTTAGCTATGTTAGAAACCTGGGAGGAAACTCCCAGTTATGCTCAGAACTAGTTCAAAATGATGTGAAGATTACTGATCCTACAGACATTGCCAACATACTGGCTGACAGGTTCAGTGCAAACTTCTCCCCTCCCCAAAGGAGAGATATCTATACCAAGCGTTGCAGCCCCAAACATCTCCAACGCCCAAGTGAGAACTGCTCTCTCCAAAGCAAAAACACAGCATCCATGGGACCTGATGGTGTCCCCGGCTGTGTGCTCACTAACTCAGCGAGGAATTAAACCCACAGCTAGGACAGCTGTTTAATCATAGTCTTACCTCTGGATACGCACCCAGGGGTGGCGCACTGCAACTGTGGTCCCACTTCACAAAGGCGGTGCCTCCACCGACCCTGGAAATTACCGCCCATTAGCTTGACAAGCCTTATCTGCAAAGCCATGGAGAGGATCATAATGGACCTCATAAATAAAGACATAGGGAATTTGCAGACTTTGGATCCATCCCAGTTTGGCTTTGTCAAAGGCAGATCATGCCTTCTAAACTTGGTTGACTTTTTGAAACAGTCACCAAAGCCATTGATGAGGGAAAGGCAGTCCATACAGCCTACCTCGATCTGGCGAAGGCCTTGATACAATACCCCACTCGGGTATCATTGAAAAACTCATCAGCTTAAATGTTAACCCATACATCACAAGATGGGTTGCAAACTGGCTGAGTGACAGAACCCACAGGGTCAGAGTTGCTGGCGCCATGTCAGACTCAAAGCCTGTCACAAGTGGTGTACCACAGGGCTCAGTCCTGGGCCCACTCTTGTTTGGCATCTACTTTTCCGAAGTACAAGCAAACACAGGAGGGTTATGGCTGACAAAGTTTGCAGATGACTGCAAACTGGGCCATAGTAGAAAACACATCTGACACAGATATCCTTCAGAAGGGTCTCACAGAAATGGATAACTGGTGCCAGAGCCATGGCCTAAAGTTAAATGCCAAAAAATGCATAGTCATACCCTTCGGAAAAAACAAGGTTACCCTAGCTACCAAATAGGTGGCAATCCACTGAAGCACAGAAGAAGTTATCAGGGACCTGGGGACCCAGGTTGATAGTAGTCTGTCATTCGACACCCATGTAGCTAAAGTAGTTAGGAAGACCTTCTACATTGCCCACCTTATCATGAAGGGATTCTCATCTAGATCAAGGGAGGTCATAGTCTCCCTATACTCATCACTCATCAGACCAATGATTGAGTACAATGCCCCATTGAATGTATCTGACCCGACACTTGCAGTAGCTGGAGAGGCCACAAAAGTTCCTCACCAAAAGGATAAAAGGGTCTCAAACATCTGTCCTATGCTGCCCGACTGAAAGAACTCCAGCTCTATTCAGTAAACACGCTGCTCAGAGGTGACCTTTGCCTAACATACAAGGCCATGTCAAACCCAGATTTGATGAATATGCTTCACCTCAAAAATCTAGATCCGTCAGAGTCACAAGGAGACTTAAACCTCGACACGGCTATTAATAGGGACGTGCTGGAGGGATAGATTCATCACCCAAAGACTCCCTATGCTGTGGAATAAAATCCCGGTATATGTGAGGCAGAGCACCTGGCTGGCCTTGTTCAAGAGAAATCTTGACCAATGGATGGGAGATCGCAGATATACCCCAGGGATTACCTCAGTGTCACTGCTCAACAGAGGCACAGCAAAATAATGGGTATAGTTCCCCATACTAAAGGGGTGGCGTAAGCCACAAAACTATGGGCTAGGCTTGTAAATGCCCTCGGGCAGATAGCCTAGTATGAACCTATGAACCTATGAACCAACAGCAGTCTGTATTCATACCCTGTGGAAGTATATAGGATGTGAATTTATAGTACCCACTTTTCCTAGGATAAATCAAATTAATTTTCAAACTACAGGTAATTATCAGTGCACTACTGAGAGGGTGATCTATGCAATCAAGTGCAATTGTGGCAAATAGTATATAGGTCAAACTAAATGGATGTTTAAAAATAGGTTAACATAACATTTAAGAGACATAAGGCAGGCTAAAATGGAAAGTCCTTTGGCTCAACATTTTAAACAATTTCATAACAGCAGTCCTGTTGGTCTAAAAGCCACTATCTTGGAACAAATAAAGGGAGATAGAAATAGTGAATCAGTTAGAAAGATGCTACTTTATAAGGAAACACTGTTTATTTTAAAATATGGTACTTTGATTCCACAGGGTCTGAATACAGACTGCTGCTGGAAATGTGTAATTTAAATGAGTGTATTGTATCTTTAAAAGCTTTTATATTAATTGATGTTAATTGATTAATTCATGTTTTGATTGGCAACTGTGAGTATTTAAGACCTTGCTTTTTGTAAGTTAGTACTCCTTGAAGGCTTATGTTAAGCCGAGGTGCTAGTGTGCTGTTTTTCACAACATACTTGTAGCACTGACAAGCAGATTAACTTTGGTAAAATCAGCAGCAAGTTACATTTAATACTTCACTGGCCTCTACACACTGGTCAGTTTCAGATGAATTCTTGACTGAATCCTCCAAAATACTTTAAGTAAATATAACTTTAAACAAATAAGGGAAACAAAAATAATTTCTTAATACAAGGCTTCAAATTAAAGTTCCTGACATAGACATTAGTATGCTTATAATTATTTGTGAAAATTGTTGTAGGTAAGTATTGATTTACTTTTACAAGAACTGCTTCAACTATTCTATTACAGGAAAAAAAAAAAAAGTGTCATATTTTCTTAAAGTTACTTAGCCATCTACAACCAACACACTAAATTGAGCTAGAGCTATACTATTATTTTTGTGGGGAGTGCACCCCTTTACACCTCAAAAAGTAGGTGCCACGTTCCTTTCTCTAACATTAATTATACCAAATTCAAACTTATACTTCTTAAAATACTCAGAATAGTTGATTTTAATGAAAATAATTTTGTGGCATAGATCTTTTATGTTTGATTTATGTGCTTTTATTTGGTATTTTGAGGTTGGAAAACTTACTTTGAGCTTCCAATGTTTTTGCCCTTCATTATCATGGATTCAGTTTTGCATACTTCATTTTTTGATGTTGCATTTGTATTAAGCACATATTCAATGGCTATCAGCAATACAGGTGTAAGGCAAACTTAATATAAGAAGAATACTGTCACAAATATATTTACAGCAGATGCCCCACACTAATTTTCAGCTTTACATGTTATTCAGAACAGTGACACATATGGTGCCCAGAATTACTTTGCCTCTCCCACCCCATGAACAATGCGGTACTTCCATTGTCTGACACACACACACACACACACACACACACACACACACACACACACACACACACACATGCGCGCACACAAAATGCTGTATCCACAACTCTTACTTTGGATATAGATGGTGGTACATAATGGCTGGAACAATTGACAGTGTTACTAGGCCCAGTGAGATGTCTGCAAAGTTTAAGGACAATGATATGAGCAGTGAAGAAAATACTGTAAGAAACATTAATACCATTTGGTCACTTGTACATCTAGGTGCATAGACCTGCTGATAGCATTCCACCACTGGCACACCTGTGTTGGCCATATACCACAGCCTTCTGCACCACCTAGGATGCAGGCCTACCTCTTGGACATAGGATGCCTTTTCCTTGTTTGATATACATGAAGTTACAACATCTATGGACACTGCCTTCCTGCACTTTACCATGCAGCTAATGTAATAACAGAATGTGCAGACTACACCCTTAGCCTCATTCATGGTGGCTATCTTGTGGAACATGAATGTCAGTAGGAATTTCTTACACATCACATTGATGCAATGCGAATGTAGACCTGAGAAGGTTTAACTACTTTTCAGATAGGTTGTGAATCTTCAAGCAGGGCTTCTGTACTTTATGTCGTTTATAAGGGGCTATGAATGAGTTGTGACAAAAAAGTTTCCTGAGTTGGCAACTCCACGTTCATCTAATGGCATGAACACTGAAAGGGTGGAAAGTTGAGGATGGGTGTGATGGATCAACATCAACTTGTCCATCCTTGGTCTAAGGAGGCAGTTATATACGCCATGTTAGCAATGCCTACCATGAAGTGGGTGATCTCTCATGGTAGTTGCCAAGCAAATGCCTCTGTTGGAAAGAATGTGAATGCAAATGATTAATGGAAGCCACTTGGTAGTGTCTTTATTGGCAGTAGGTGATTTAATCACATTGGCTAATGTTGATGTGACAACCCAACAACCATATAAAAATGATAAAGTGGGACTGATGTTTATGATGATGATTGTAATGATGACAATGATGATGATGATGATGATGACATTTATGGAAACAGGCATAACTCTCCTTGGGCAGGCAGGTTTTCTGAGTCCACAAGCTGCCTACCTGGAAGGCTCTAGATAGTGTTGGGCAAGAGCCTCCACAATATCAGCATCTGGCCTTCCTGTGAATGTTTGACCATTGCCTTCCAAGGGAACGAATAGGCTGATAAAAACTCTATAAATGGAAACAAATAGGCTATGGAGCTGTGGTTCTGTGTAGCTGTCACCTGTGGTGCCAATATTGGTTTTAGCACAATATTACTTTCTCTGCATTTTTATTATTTCAGATGAGGTGTCACATTACCTAACAATAACACACACACACACTCTAACCTGAGCATCCTCCCTGTAGTCATCTTACCACTCTGCATGGAATGGTAGAGGTCTTCCAGATGTCTTGTGTGTGTCACATAGCTGGAGATATGTTATGCATACAGACTACATGTGAATGCAGATACATGCAAACCCAACAACTTGGGTGTCACTTTCTAAGTGTGTATATCTATGTATATACATGAGTACACATACTTTATGTTCATCAAATGATCATGATATGTGGAAATGTCAATTGTTTACGTTCAAATGTCCATCAAAGGGCATGCACATACTGTTCCATAGATACTATGATCATTACATGTTATTAGCACAAATATTAGTGCCTTGCTTTATTCTTTGTACAGTTGGATGTATCATGAATGATACACAATGTCTTATATAGCATTCACATGTAGCTGCTTAATGTCATATTCGTCCACCAGACATTTTCTACAAAATACTGCAAAGCATGCTGAGCCCAGTGTATCACATGCACTGCAGATGATGCCTTTAACTCTTTTTTTGTGTTTCATACAAACCGGTTTGGTCTTCATTAACAATCATTAGATATGTTAACTAGTGGCTCTACTTTGAGTCATTTGCTTATCACCATATCATATAACAAAGTGGCACTGCAGAATAGTGCTGGGCCCATAACCCAGAGGTCAATTGACTGTAATGTTAGTTAGTCACATTTTTGTGTTACTAGTCTACTTCAGAATCAGACAAGTATATTTATGGGGTCCTACCACAGCCTTTATTATGACCTTTATATGTGGAGTTTCATTCCCATATGGAAAGATAGGTCACATTTACAACTTTAGTGGGGACCTACATTTGCACCAATAAATAAACAAGATTTGCTGGAGTGATAGGTTCCTAAAGCAACATATTCTCAGCATGTGGAATAAGTTGCCACTGGAGGTCAAGAAATGTACTACTTTGTCTGATTACGTTAGTCTTGATGTTTGGCTATACATTTATAATAGGGTTGTTATGCATGGCACTGCTTGATTTAGGACGTGGGCACTACTAAATACTTATTGCATGGCATATGGTATTTTCTTGTCCTAGTCTAGGATGTAATATAGTCCCCTAGAAGCATCCAAATATCTGGCCTCTCCTTCAGAGGCCAAACAGCTTGTCATTCAGATGCTTGCTAATATACTGTGTGCACAGCTTGAGGCATTAATGTGAGAAATAGATGGTTAGGATAACTATCCACAGTTGTAGAAGTTAAGTGGTATATCCTGTGGAAGAAGAGTTATACCTATTATCAGTGGTTGACTAAATGTACCTTCAACCCTGGGTGGTTTTCCAACAATGGGCCCCCAGACAGTTTTTTGGTGAGACAACAAATATATGCATATGTTCTTGCAGATTTATCTTCCTACTCAAGACCATTCAAAATGCTGTCATTGTAATCTGCCAATGTCCATAACCATCAATTACAGCCACTTGACAGTGCATACTTCAAATGTCCAGCTGTGATAAAAAGATGCCAGTAGTAAAGTATCCAAACTTATTTTACACAAATGCACACTCATCCTGCAAATATAAAGGACTGCTTAAGATGATTGTGATAGTAGGGTCAGCCATTCTCATCCACATCCAGTCCCTACACACAGCAATTACAACCACAATATTGACTGTGTATATTTCAAATGCCTGATTGTGGTAAAATAACTACAATTATGGATATGATAATGTATTTCTGGATTGTTTTATACAAACAGAAAGTGACTGAAGTATTCCAACTTATTTTGCACAAATGCATATCAGTCCTGCAAAGTCAAAATGTTTAAATTTATCAGAAAACAAGAGGTTAAGTTATTTTCACTCACAAATAGCCCCTACCTTTACTGAGAGTTATAGCTCACTCACTGAGTATGTCTCATCTGACTGAGATAAAAACATAACACCCTGAAACTGCTTGTGCAAGAAGAAGAGACAAAGGCAACAAATAATAAGGCATAAAGTCATTGACTGATTTTAAATATTACTGTTGCAAATTTAGACAGTTGCTAGAGTAACACTTTTGCATTGGCATGCATTTATTTTTCACTTCCCATTTGCATACCCCAAACTGATCATGAGCTACCCAGCTGTACCATTTATCCTTAAGTGTCCCTGAAATTATTCCCCAGGGCTGGAACAACACCACTGGCAAGTGCTGGTCCAACTCCAGTGAATAATTGTTTTCTGTGCTCTAAGTGGCACAGCCAGTCATGCTCATTCCCACATGTAACATCAGCTCACTCTCCCTGATGCTGTAAATTATTGACATTCTGTCCCATGATTATAGCATATCCTTATCACTGGATATATGTTGGTTTATCTGTACCAAAAACACTTCCCTCTCAGAGAGGGTCAGCCAAGCAAAGCTGATCTTTCCCACCAATGCATCCCTGGCTTCTAAAGCATTTGATTCTCTGTCTGGTCTTGGGTCATCTGGGTCATAGTAATGACTCCATCCCTGTGCACCATGGAAACATTTGTGGCATGCATTTTGTAAATAAACATGAAGTCTGAAACTCAAATAACTGTCCGCTTTGATTTACAAAAAAAAAAAGAACACATTATATCAAATTATATAAGAAAAAGACAAAACTTTAAGGCAACATCAGGGACAGCCTGCAAAATCAGGAAAGGTTTTACAAAAACATTAAACAAAAAGTAAATATTCCAACTTATTCATTTAAATGGACACTAGCCCTGTAAGTCTGAAACTCACATAATTGTCTTCTTTGATTTACAAAAAAATAACACATTATATCAAATTATATAAGAAAAAGACAAAACTTTGAGGCAACATTAGGGACAGCCTGCAAAATTAGGAAAGGTTTTCCCACAAACATTAAACAAAAAATAAATATTCCACCTTATTCATTCATATGGACACTAGCCCTGTAAAGAGAAACTGCAAGATGATTAAACAACAAGAGGGTAAGTTGCTTTTATCCACATCTATCACCTGTGTGGACTCACACACACATACACATACACACACACACACACACACACACACACACACACACACACACACACACACACACACACAAATTGATAAGACACAGACCAAAAATATGAAGCAAAATCAAGGACATTTTGTGAAATTAGGGACATTTAGCTTTGTCTCATAAAAGACTAACCATGCAGAGACTAAATCTTTCAACTTACTTCATACAAAACCCCAATAATCAAGTAAAGCCAAATTGTAAACTAAACAAGCAGCAAGAAGGTAAGTTGTTTTCAACTACATCCAGCACCCTGACCACCATTTACTGTCAGCAATCCTCAATGATTTACCAAAAAGCGTGTACAAAGCATATTAGGCAAAGACAAGGACATTGTGTAAAATCAGGAAAAGTTTCAATCTAGTTTCACATACAGATTAGCTGGGGAGTATATTTTCTAATTAATTCCACATAATTGCATGCTAACTCTTAATGCCAGATTTTATACAGTACATCTGAAATGGCAAGCTGCTTTCATCCACAGCTGAGCTAGACCTCCCTTATCTGGTCACCTGCCAGGATAATTAACAATAACAACAACAACAAAACATACCCCACATTACTGCAGCCATGAAAATGGCAAATCACAACCACAGCTATGCATAGTTCTATACCATGCTATTCATGTGTTTTCTCATTGCTGTCCCAATGAATCATGACAAGACAACAAAATGAAAGCTTAACGCAGGGCTACTGCCCATAATTATTTATTCTCTTATTTAAGGAAGCAATTATTTCTTTCCTTAAGAAATACATTAGCAAGGCACCCAAGTTAAAGATTAGCACTGGTCTGCACATGCATAAATATCAGGCACTGTGAATAAATATCTGAACCAGTGTTCATCATATTTAGTTATGTAAAAGCAGCTCTCAGAGGTCAATTGTTACACTCAGCATATAAGCTAACTAAAATGAGTTATCTGTGCCGAACTTAACAAAACTTTCAGAAAATAAATTATTTTCTTTACTGCCCATCGGCATTCCCTAGAGCTGTACCTCCTAGCAACTGTCCAAATTACCCCTATTATAATCTGCCATTGCTCATTTCACAACTAAATTTCCATTGACCATATATATATATATATATATATATATATATATATATATATATATATATATATATACATTTTTTTTTCTACATATGCATTTTGTATTATGTCCACAAATGCAGCCCAATGGCTCTCGATTTCTGCACTCAACTGTCTCATTTATTCCTCCATTATTTATAATGGCTATACTCAGTGATCTGGGAAAAGGTCCTCTGGCCTGCTTGTTCTCTGACTTCTGGGATTTGCAGCCTTTCCTCTCCACCACAGAGACAAAGGCTAGGTGCAGGCCAATATGCAGATCCAATGGATTGCCCTCACTCATTCTACCATGGTTTGTGTGCTGCAAAGTGAGTTGCTCACAAAAGGCACATGCATGTTACCACACATGCCAAGAATCCAGGATGAGTAGTGCTCTACATGTTGCAGCTAATACACCTGCACTTCTCAGGTGTTAACAATGTAGCAAGCATCCTCCTATCTTCAGATATTACCAAGCTGGCTTTGGCTGTTCACTCCCATCTGCCTCATTTGTTTCTTCCATTGCACATACTCCAACATGAGTCATGTGCAATACAAATATGTCTTTGCTGCTCCCCATCCATATGCATTTTTAACAATTTTATTTTGTTCTTTGCATTCTGTTGCATTTATGGGTGACTGATCTCTAATTAATCAAAATGTTTGTAAGGAATCTTCTCCCTAAAAGTGCCTAGCACAACTTATTTCTTTTAGTACATCAGTGAAACATATACACTCCTGGGCTACTTCACACTGGTTTTCAAGATGGTACTATATACATGACACATTTTGGCAGACTACAGAATAATAACAGTTCCTGTTCCTGTAGGTTATAATAGTTTGGTTGTCTGGGTCTCAAGTCTACTATGATCATTGTCTCTGGTGCCCAGTATCATCCCTAGACATGCTATACCAAAGCATGCTTGCATGTTAGTGTGTCATTGTTGGGTTGTATATAAGAACAGTATGCATTATTTTAAAGGCCATAACATGTAGTAAGGACTAGTACACTAGAAATGAATGGTGCCAGCAACATCATCGGGAACCTGTCACAGTGCTCCTATTGCTGCCATGCAGAATTCTGTGAACATATCATATAATGTGCTACAGGGCTGATGTATTTACTCTGTGGCACTCTAGCAGCATCTTGGCACTTCTTGCCTCTTGAACCTGATCGACTTCTTTGAGGCAGTCACCAAAGCCATAGACGAGGGTAAGGTGGTTCACACAGCCTACCTTGACCTCGCCAAGGCTTTTGACACCATCTCCCATTCTGGAATTCTAGCTAAACTCACTAAACTAGGTATAAATCTCTATGTCATAAGATGGGTTGCCAGCTGGCTTACTGACAGAACCCACACTGTAAAAGTTGCAGAGTCCAAATCTGACTTCAAACGAGTGACAAGTGGAGTACCACAGGGTTCAGTCCTGGGACCTCTCCTGTTTGGTATCTACTTCTCTGAAGTACAGGGTAACAAAGAAGGCCTTTGGCTAATAAAGTTTGCAGATGACTGCAAACTAAGAGCCATAGTAGAGTCCCCAAATGATGTGGGCATCCTACAGAAGGGCCTCACTGAGACAGATGCCTGGTGTCAGAGCCATGACCTCAAGTTTAATGCCAAAAAGTGCATTATCATTACCTTTGGTAAAAACTCTGTCCCATGAACTAACACATACGTGGCAGTCTACTTAATGCCGAATGTGTGATAAGAGACCTTAGGACCCAGGTGGACAGTAGTCTCTCCTTTGATAATCACATTGCTACAGTAGTCAGGAAATCCTTCTACGTGGCACACCTCATCACAAAAGGGTTCTCATCCAGGAAAAAAGTGGTCATTGTTCCCCTCTACTCGACACTCATTAGACCCATTATAGAGTACAATGCCCCTTTTGGAATGAACCTCACAAGACATCTGCAGCACCTGGAAAGGCCACAGAAGTACCTCACAAAGAGGATTACTGGCCTCAAACAGATACCCTACACTGACCGTCTCAAATAACTCCAGCTTTACTCCATAGCATATTGCCTACTCCGAGGTTATCTCTGCCTAACATATAAAGCTATGTCAAACCCAGAGCTGTTGGATATGCTACACCTTAAGAAATCCCAATTTCGCTGAGCCACAATCTCTGGGGACCTAAACCTTGTCACCACAATAAACAGGACATGCTGGAGGGATAGATTCCTGTCCCAGAGACTTCCTGTACTCTGGAACAAGCTACCCATCTATGTCAAGCAAAGTTCCTCATTAGCACTCTTCAAGAAAAATCTGATGAGTGGATGGGAAATAGGAAATACACCTCGGGGATCACTTCTGTGGCTCTGCTCGACAGAGGCACAGGAAAATAACTTTCTTGGGTGGCGTAAGCCAGGGAACCTTATTGGCTAAGCTTACTTAGGCCCTTGGGCCAATAGCCTAGTACCCACCTATGAACCTATAATGACACGACTTTGTCATACAGGTGTCTTTTACACCATAGCCTGCAGCACATGGAGTTCTGTTACCCACCTCATAATCTCTCAGCAACACATCCAGTCCAATGATATTAAAAGATAAGCTATTCATGTTTCCTTTTCATGTGTGTACTCCTCAGACTAATGTATACTATGCAGTCATGGATTTCTGCATTTATTCTGAACATGAATCTAGCTCGTCAGTGCATTGTGCATGAGTGGGGCATGATGTCTTACATCACATTCCTATTCATTTGCATTATGTCACTTGCACTGGCTTACAATGATGCACACACTGGTCAACATGCATTTATGAGCAGTGTTTTATACCATTTTACAAAACTGAATTGTTTTTCAAGACTATGTTGCATTTTGCAATGGATTTTTTCATGCATTTTGAATGTTACTCATGACTTTGATTAGTAATCCACGCCATCAACTTCAAATAAATGAAAAGCAAACTGATGGAGTTTAGTCAAACATAAATAACAATTTTAGTAGTAACTTCAAGTATACCATTTATGAATGCAAGTTAAATAAATGGCATACATTTAGAATCACAAAAGGATTTGAACATCACATTTAGTAAACTACAAGGCATGATTTAAACTTACCTACATTAAGGATAAACAATTTCCAGAGCTGCTTTGTGCTATTACATACTTGAAGAATTTTTTGGCATTAAAAACTTGTTTGTGTTTTAAATTAACTTTCTACAAAACTGACTCTTCCTGCAAAAATTATCTATTAACAAAAGTGACAGAAACCTTTTCACTTTCCATTAATTTTCATTTAATCCTTATTTCTTTCAATACGTTCTTATTCTTTCATTTAAGTTTTGCTTTCATTTAATTGTAAGATTTCAGTGGAGCAAATTAGTGAATGGAAACTGTTAAAGCTTTGTTAAACAGCACATCCTTCTTGTTGACATGTGGTTAATTATGCAAAGATTACCAATCAATCGAAACAAAATAATTCAGATACTTCAGTAGGATTCATTTCTTTAATAGTACCATATAACCCTACCAAAGGATTAGTAGAACTTATTTGCAGTGCCATTCTGAAAGAAATCAAGCC